>NC_056746.1:1052535487-1052607987 GCF_019279795.1 Protopterus annectens | reverse complement strand
TATTTATTTTTTGCCTATTTCTATATATTCCTTGTTTTCCTTTATCTCTAGCCAAATTGCAAGATGTTCAGAAAATCTTGTTTCAGCTATCTCCCCTTCTCCTATAACTAAACCTTCTGACACTATAAAATAATCTATTTCAGTCCTATACATACCCATTTTGTAAGCCCATGAATCTTTGTCCCAAAGTTTTAACTTACCATATCTTATAATTTCTAACATTTTTCTTATATCATTCCTTTCTTTTTACACTTACCTCTTAAATCACAATTAAAATATCCAGTTATTATAATATTCATATTTATCACTACATAGTCTAAAATCTGATAAAATAAGCTTCCCCTTTCTTTACAATTAGTATAAGCATATAATGCTATAATTCTATATACTTGTTCTTTCCATTTTAAATCTACAATGGTTAACCTTCCCATTTTTGTTAAGGTTACATGTAATATCTTTAGTGTATTTCAGCAGAATATGGCTATTGTGTAACATCTCTCATTTCCCAAATTCCAGATTATCTTTCCTCCCCATAATTTCTCTGTTTGTAACTTGCTTCATTTGTTAAAAATCATGCCTTTTAATATAGTTACATCTACAACACATGTATTACACCATTCCAAAATCCCTATTCTTCATACTTTATTTTTAATACTATGCACATTTACAGAAATCACTCTAAAATTAAAATTTATCTTTTTCATGCTTTCATAAGTTCATAGCTACCTACTAGGCTAGCTTTCTTAACAGGCCATTTTAAGACTAGCCAAGTCAATTAATCTTCCAAAGGTGAGAATCAAACACCTTAACCATTATGCCAACCCCAAAATATTAGCTGTATGTATTCTTTTTCATCCATTTATTTTCTTTTTTCTTTTGTACTCATCCTTTTAAATTTGATTTTTCTGCTGTCAGTCCTTTTACTAATATAATTCTTATTTTCATTTACTACCTCCCAGTTTATGTCTTCTTCATTACTTATTTCAGAACCTTCTTCTATGTCCTGTTTATTATTTTTTCTCATGGACTAAAACTAAATGCCAGGAAATGCACAATATTATTATTTGGGAAGTCATCCATCCCTGGTAAATATCACATTTACAACACACCCCTTAGAGCTGACCCAGTAGTCACAGACTTAGGGACACATATAGACTGTAATCTAGCCTTTGATCATCACATGTCTAAAGTGGTGAGGAAATCATTCTATGTTGCACACCTTATAAACAAAGGTATGGCATCTAAGTCCAAGGAAGTCATTGTTCCACTGTATTCTGCATTCATCAAGACCTATCATTGAGTACAATGCCCTCTTTGGTAAGTACCTAACCAGGCATATCCAACAACTGGAATGTCCACAGAGGTTCCTTCCTAAAAGAATACAGGGTGTCAGTAATATGCCCTATGCAGACCACCCCAAGGCCCTATCCCTGTATTTTGTTTCCTACAGGCTTTTGAGGGGAGATCTATGCCTGGCATACAGGGCATTGTCAGACCCCACTCTGATGGACCTCCTGCATATCCACAAAACAAACAGCACCAGAATTACCCATTCTAAAGACTTAAACCTTGCCTGTGATATAAATAGGACCTGCTGGAGAGATAGGTATGTATCCCAGTGACTACCCCGTCTATGGAAATGAATTGCCAGTTTCCCATCCAATTCAAGTGCAACTTGGACAATTGGATGGGAAACTGGAAATTCATCCCTGGTTTGGCACCTATGTCTCTGATATAAACAGGTAACCTGTAAATGGTTAATCTCCTAGACCCATGCTTATACTTATCAATGGTATCAGAACTTGTCAGAGATTTGGGATGCATGGCTAGGTTTAAAAAAGCCCTTGTGATTGTTAGCCTAGTAAACACCTATGAACCTATGTTTTAGGTTGTCCTCAGTATTTTATGACATCCCTATTCTCATGCACTTTTACCATGCTTTGTATATGTATAATGTTTCTCTATTTTTAATACAATACTACAATCCCAGCCACCAGTCCATAAACCTCTTTTGTCATAAACCTTTGCAATGTCCAGTTATACTTTACATAAAGTTTTGTTTTCAAATGTCCTTTCAAAGTCTCTCTTTCTACCTCTTTTCAAAACTGTGTATGAATTTTATTTTTGTTTTTCTGTTGAATGCCTTTATTGCATAAAAATTCCATGGTTTACAGTCTTTCTTTTTCTCATATTCTCCAATAAAATTTTCCATTGGAAAAAGACATATAATGTCACAAAAATGTCTCTTTGTTAACAGGAATACATGCTTTTACTTCATGTGCTTTTACAGCCAAAGTAGCTATTAAATTTTCTCAGACTTCATACCTGTCCATTTTTTGCTCTTCCATTTTTCATTTTCTTCTGCCTTCTTTTCCACTACTCCACTTTTGTCTTCCACTTTCTCTGCATATGATTTTTTTTTGTTTCACCTCACCACTACTGTTCAGGATTTTCTCTGCATTCTCATTTTGTATTTTCTCCATAGTGTCCCTACATGAAACATCTCTCATTTTCTAGCTCACTCTGTACCACCATTACTTTAAGTAAATCATCCTGAAACCCTCCCAACTGCAGGGTTGTAGCTATACATCCACCATTTGCTGACTCATCTCCATTAAACAGATTCCCTTGAAACATTTCCTCAGAATCCTGCACACATTTTCCGGTTTCAATATTTAATTTCTCCACCATTTCTTTCACCACTCCATCATCTTCTTCTGCCTCCCTATTTCTCCACACTGTCTCTGACCCTGGAATGTAAACAGGAAGTGCTCCACCAAAACGGGTCCTACACGCAACACTGATGAGTGAGTAGGTGAAGTTCCCCAATGCCCTAGCCAAATTTCCGCTGAAGTATAAATACCATCTTTGGTCTCACCTACCGTAGTGGACAAACCTGGTCAACATTGACTATATAAAATAAATTAGTTAATTTGCTCAGTGAAATTTTTGAAATATGTAGGTTAGCACCATGTAAACAAGACCCCCTAAAATAATTAGCACACATGTCTATAGGTCTGACCTGTTAATGAGCTGCTTTCTGTATTAAGAGTGCTGGGTTTGAATCTTTCAACATTCATTTGCATACTGTGTGACCTTGAGTAAGTCTTTTGCTCTGGGGGGATTCGGCTCGACTCCTTTATGGTCTTCTGGACTGCATGCATATTAATAACCTATGAACCTTAGAAGGAAGAAAAAATAGTCAAAACAGTTGACACTGATAGAGATTATATCACAGCCAAAAAACAATATAGTCAAGAGTCCTCATCTTTCAGTTGTATCACATCTCTTGTGGGGTGCTACAAAAAATGACTGTGACAACCTCTACAGCTATTATCACAGGGTATATTCTTTGTTGCCCTTACCACATACGTATTGTTTTACTTTGTAGTGTTACCACTACCTCCCACATGAAAATATCTTGAATAAAAAAATTATAAGTAGACACATTTTTATCATCATACTCTCATAAATGTATAAAATAAGGAGTGCAATACTTTTATTATAATCATTTTGTTGAAAATAAAGTTAGATACCTGCCTGATATGTGTAGCAGTTTACTAAAGAAAGTTTTACCTTGCATCCTGATAGTAGAGCCATGTGAAATTATTTTTATTCTATGAACTTTTGAGACACAAGATTCAAAATTTGTTTGAAGTTCAATGAATTTCAATGCCAAGCAAGTTGCAAGATGACAGACCTTCCCCACTGATACTGGTAATCAGGTTTTGCCTAGTGGTTTCGCTTCAAACAGCTGACATGAGTAAGGGGCAACAGAGGTAGTATTTTCTTTCTTACTTTTGATGTATGGATACAGATCGTCTGCTCCAGTGGCATGTGCTCATCAGTGTTTCCAGCAGATATCAGAGGAGTGGTAGCTAAAATACATGCACAAAGTGCAGGCCTGTCAGAGACAGGGTCCTCTTTCCACAGAATGAGGTGTCCTTGGGAGTGAGGACCACCTGAAGAAATGAGAGCTTTTGCATGCATACATATTCTGGGTAGACAGATTCTCTGGAGAAAAAGAGGGAAAACAAGCCCCTACAGTTGTGACAAGACATAAAAACAACTTTACTACTTTAACACGCAGTTTCAAATTTTGCTCTTTTTATATTTAAATCATTTTTTCAGAAATATGAAACCCTGCAACTTGGAGTCTCGCTTTTGTGGTAGAGTCAGTTTGAATTAAGCATTTTTATTATAATCAAATAAAACAACAACAGTTTAACAAAAAACAGTATCAAAAGAAGCACTAGGCATTGTGAAATGAGGTAACACCAACGATCATCTCAGGATACTTTATAGCTCCACTGTGTATTATTACCACCATCATTTCATTCTACCCATAGTACATTGCCATGCCCATTTTTTTCCTGCCCTTGACCCTTTCTATGCCAGTAGCAGGAAGATTTTTTTCATCTTCTCAAAACAATGAAATCAGATCATCATTGATTAATAGGTAAGAAAATGACACTGGATAAATGCAGATCAAGTGGTAAAATAACAAATTAGGTAACTGGAGATCAGTGGGTAAGAAAACAATGAAATCAGACAATCATAGCTCAATGGATAAGAAAACAATGAAATCAGATAACCACAGATCAATGGGTAAGTGTCATTTGATAATGTAAAAGTGTTAGGCTTTATAGAACTTTATGTTATTTCGGGTTCTTATTAGATGACCAAAGATGCATTCTGTCAAACCCCCCCTCCCGGAGACTATCTATACCACACCATTGCAGCCCCATCTCCATCTCCCCAAGTGAGAACTGCTCTCTCTCCCAAAAAAAAAACAGCATCCATGGGACCTGATGGTGTCCCCCGGCTGTGTCTTGCTCCACAAACTCAATGAGGAATTAAACCCACAGCTAGGACAGCTGTTTAATCAAATTCTTTCCTCTGGAAAGAACCCAGGTTGGCTGCAACTGTGGTCACTTCAAGGCGGTGCCTCCACCGACCCCTGAATTACCGACCCATTACCTTGGCCTTTTCTGCAAAGCTGTAGAGGATCATAATGGAGTTCATATATAAAGACATAGGGAATTTGCAGACTTTGGATCCAACCCAGTTTGGCTTTGTCATCTTCTTTTAAACTTTTGACTTCTTTCAAAGCCATTGGAGAGGGAAGGCAGTCCAACATACTACCTTGATCTCTGGCTGCCTTCGATACAGCACCCCACTTTCGGGTTTCATTTCCAAACACAAAACCCTTTATCAAGGACCTGGGGTTGGGTTGATAGGCTTGACAGAACCCATCACTGATGTAAGAGTGGTTCCATGTCAGACTCCTGTTCGACCTTCATGTAGCTAAAGTGGTTAGGAGACCCCGTCACTTTGCAGGTTAGAAGGGGAAGTCATCTCATCTAGATTATCAACTCATCAGACCAATGCCACTCATCACTACCCAGCCCCACACTTGGTGCAGCTCCTGGCACAGATTGATCCTCTGGAAAGCACAAAGGGTCACAAAATCCCTAAACTGTCTATCAACTGATCTTAAATAATCTCTACCAACTGAAAGAACTCCAGCTCAATTCAGTCTATTGCGCTTGCGAAGAGGTGACCATTGTGACACAACCTACAACATGTCATCCCCAGATTTGATGAAGATCCAGTCATCAAAAAATTAGATCCATCAGCCATCAGAATAAAATTCTTACCCAAACCTAATCCAGGGAATTTGCTCATCATGGACTCTAGATTCATTCCGGCTCATCATACTCCCTGTGCTGTGGAACAAAATCTACATACATGTGTTCAGCTATCACCTTGTTCAGAGGGGATGTGAGGAAGGAATGGATGATTGGGGAGGGCCTAATCAGATAGGATCCATGGGCAGTGTCACTGCTCGACAGAGGCACAGAGGCATAATGGGTATAGTTAATAAAAATAAAGGTAAAGGTTCCTTAAACTAAAAGGCGTAAGGCCTTAAATGCCAAAACGCCTAAAACCTATGCTACCTGTTATGAACCTGGATACCTATGGAATGAAATGGAATGAAAACAAATGAAATCAGATAACAGAAGATCAGATCAATGGTGTCATGTGATAAAGTAAAAGTGTTTATGTTAGGCTATTTAGAACGGGTTCTTATTCATTGATTCTTATTAGATGACCAAAGATGCATTCTGTCAAATGTAAAAAAAAAATTAAAAAAAAAAAAAAAAGAAAAATAGCAAAGGCTTTAAGCAAATTCTTCCCAGGGAAAATTTGGTTTCTACTGTTCGTTTGCGTTTTGGCACTGTGTATTCGATCGAGTTGGTATATTTAATATATATATGGTGTATGGTAGCCCCGCTTTATATATTTTTTTTTTTCTTTTTTTTTTTTTTTTTTTGCTGTTCTGAGCTTTCGAGATTGTAAGCTTTTGCTTACATGGGATCAGTTATTCATTTTTCGCTTTTTTAAGCATTTGATGATATAATATAGACGCATTATTTCAGTTCTAGGCCTCATTCTCTCTGCTACTAAAACACAGCTCACTTTGGCTGTTCTAATATTTCAAAATCTATGAGTCTGATGTAAATTTTCATCTCTCCTCAACTGATGGGTTCAGATCTGATGCTCGGATACATATTGGCCATTGCTAAAGCTTGTGGCAACCTAAAACTCTTGAGCTTCCCGTTACCCATAATACACCAAACCTAAGTTACCTCAGATCTCATTTGCCACTTAACACAAAAGACGTGGTTCACCTTAACAATTATAAGTCTGTTATTTTTTTGATTTCTAAGGTTTTCTGCTACCTTAAACATTTTTTCTTGTCCCTTACCCTGTCATTGACTTAATGATTAAAAATCCATTTATTAACTTTTTCTTTCATTTAAAATCTCGGATAGTGTGTACACTATGACATTCTTTACCGAAATACCTTTCAAGTATTTCTCTTATCTTCAGTTAATGTAGCTCTTGTATACCACTGCTGGCATTTTTTTTCCTTTTATCTAAAAAAAAAAAGAGAGAGAGAGAGAGAGAGAGAGCAAAAACAGAAAAGAGAGAGAGAAAGAAGTCTAGTTCCTTTGGTTTTGTGGTAATTGTGACTGGTTGTTTCTGTTACCTGTGATTATGGTAGAAAAAGGCCCTGCAGGTTTTAAAAAATATGTTAGGTGTGGCTACAACACTTTCTATGTCTGATGCCCATACTTTATGTGTTTACTGTCTTGGACCCTTACATTTGCATGAAGATTGTGTGAGTTGTCATGGCTTTAACCCCAGAGCATTAGCTGAGAGGAAAAACACATTGATTTTGAAAAGCTTGCTACCTTCAGCTGTCCAAGAAGTGATTGCTAGGGATCAAGTCTCCTAAATGCAGAAATTCTAAGTCTTCTTCTCTGAGACCTTCCACTCCATCCTCTCAGGTCTTGGAGAAATCCATAAAAAAGTCTAAGTTGGATCCAATCTCACCCTCGGATCCAAAACTTAGAAAGAGATCTAAGCTGGATCTGACCTCACCCTTGGATCTGAAGAAGAAAAAGAGTGAAGTGATGGATCACACTGCCTCAGATCTGATTAGAAAACTACTGGATACAATGATTTCCAGCCCTACAGGATCTGGCATCATTTATTTGCCAAGAACAAGATATTCACTTTCTGTGGATCCAGTGCCCCCAAGGCTGCCCTCACCTTTTTTAGAGCCTCACAAACCCAGGTACCCATCTATTGTTTCCACTCATTCTTACAGAAGTCTGACTGAATAAGATGTGGAAAGACTGGTGCAGAAGATTCTTTCAGCATAGAGTCAAATGAGAGTGTTACCAGCTCCTAACCCTTTGGGTCAGGAGGTGCATGCTTATACCACACCCTCACTGCAACTTCCTACTCTGATAACTTCAGCTGTTACAGAGCCCTTCAATCTGAACCATCTAACTCCATCTGACTTGGATCCAAAGATTGCTATATTTTCACATCTGAAGATTAACCTGAGTGTTCTCATTCTGTTGGATCCAGAGACTTCTCAGAGCCAAAGCTTACCTGTCAGATCTGAGGTGTTGGAGTCAGCTCTAAAATTGTCAGAGCCATATCTGCATCTCGGAGCACTGGCTTTGGATAGCTCGATTCCAGCTTTCACCTTGGGGGGACTGCTTTTGAAGCAGAGATGGTCAATGATCCAAAAGCTTTTTCTTTTGGATCCGAGGTCTTCTCTTTCTCCAGGGTGATCCACCTTCAGGTATGTAAAGAAGATTTTATCTGCCAAAGCATAACAGATGGATCCTACCCCTTCTTCAACCCTGATGTCTCTGTGTTCAGAGATTCATCACTTTTTTGCCACAGGGACAGCCAGTCCAGGTACCCCAGGCTTAACAGCAGGGTATTTCTATTTAGCATCACACTGAGGAGGTCACTAAGAAGAAGAAGTGTAAAAGGAAGCACTTGGACTCTCCAGAAGAGTCAGTCACGCAGGATATGGACTTCAATAAAGGTGAAGGGCCCCCACGGTCACCTCTCAAATATGTCTCCTTTGGAGATATCCTTGAAATCCTAAAGCAGAGAGGTGGTTGGATGCCCAGTAACCTTTCATCTGAGGAGTCAGTATTCCTGGTGGCTTTTGTTACTGGCCCATCTACTTACTGGGTGACTCCACCTACCGACAAGCTTATTGAATTGGTCTCTCAGTGGGCATGGAAGGAATCTGACACATTGGCGCCTATACCTAGGAGACCAGACAAGATTATGGTGCCACCTTTGGATAAACAGTTTTTGAGTAAAAGGGTGCCCATTAATGCCTTGGTCATGATGGTAACCACCAAAAAGGAACTCAAAGATGAAAGTTTCACTGTTCACCCCTTGTTAACAAGGTGTTTATGGCAATGGATAGGTTTGGGAAGCAGGTTTATGCTTCAGCAACCTTTGCCTTAAGGTCACTGAATTATCTGGCACATTTTACAAGGTTACAAAGGGATTTGATTAAGGAACTTTCAGATACCGAATGAGAATCCATTTCTCCAGAGGTCCATTCATCCGTGACTTCTCAGATGGCTACCCTTCAATCTATTTTGAATTCCTCCATGAGGCTCATTTCGCATCTAGCTGAAGGAACCTGTAGGGCAGTGGGTTAAGGCATTTCAATTAGGAGACATGCCTGGATGCAGTTATGTGATTTTGCAGAGCCCTTCAACTCTTCATTCATCAATGCTCCAGTTGACGACACATCTTTGTTTGGCCCAAAATTGAAGAACACATTATCCAGGTGTGAAAAGGATAGAAAGACCCTGTCTACCATGGGTGTATGTTTTTCCACACCATAGAGATAATTTTCTAGGAATCAAAGAGGTGGTCAGAAGATGTGGTTTAAAAAATCCCAGTGTAATTTCCAGGACACATGTGGAGGAAATCCCACCAGAGGGAAGAACTCCTATGGACAAAGATGACCTCGTGGCAGAGGTGGCCTAGAAAACCAGGTGACCAGAGATTCTTTCTTTGACAACCTTACCAGTGCTCCTGAAAGAAGACCCAATTGCTTACCTCTGGAGGCAATCAGGGGTTGATTATCCTTGCATCAAAGAGACTGGCTAGACTTAACAGATGATACCTGGGTGCAGATGATTATTTCAAGAGGTTATATAATACGCTTTTTCCTTCCCCCTCCGGTCTTGTAAAAAATCCCCAATATTCCACCCAGTCAGAGGGAAGAAACAACAATACAAATATGAAAGCTACTAGTAAAAAGGGTCATCCAAGAGGTCACACCAGACCAGATAGAATCTGGAACTTACTCAAGATTCCTTTTAGTGCCAAAAAAAAAAAACAGGAGACCAGATACCAATTCTGGATCTCAGCAACCTGAACAATCAGTTTGATACACCTAGTTTTGGATGGACATGGTTCAGTCCATTCTCCCTTTTCTGGGCAAGGACAAATAGATGTGCTTGATAGATCTTCAGAATGTGTACTACCACATAAAGATAAACAAATGATCCAGATGGTATTTCCACTTCCAACTGGGAGCCAGTTAATACCTGTTCAGAGCCCCCAGAGTGTTCACCAAATGCATGGCAGTAGTAGCAGTTCCCTTGAGACTGCAGGGATTCCTGGTGTTTCTATATGACTGGCTCATTACTGCATTGACCAGGCATCTGTTGATAATGATAAGAGATCAGGTTCTTCAGATCTGTTCTCATCTGAGGATAACCATAAATCTATGACAAGTCTCAACTGGAGCCAGCTCAGGATTTGGAATTCATAGGAGCAGTGTTCAACACAAAGTCTACGATAGCTTCACTGCCTCCTTTGAGAGTCCAAACTATAAGATCACAAGTCAGAAAAATAATAAGCTGTACCAAAATTTTAGCCTGCTTGGTCCTTCAAGCTCTAGGGTCCATGTCAGCGACTATAACACTAGTACCTTTAGCCAGATTTTACATGATGATTCTACAGTGGATGTTAGCATTACAATGGTCAATACTTCACCAACTCATGTCAACTCTGATTCCAGTCACTGAGACATGCAAAAGAGATCTCAAGTGGTGGATTCAGTCAGATCAGATTCTACAAGGCCATCTGTTCATTCCCCACAGCTCATGGCCATAGCAACCACAGAAACTTTCTATTTGGAGTGGGTTTTTTTTTTCTGGGGAAAGGCACTTGATCCCCCAAAGAGGCCAACTTGCATATCAACGTTCTAGAGATGCTAGCTATTAGCACTGCAGGCCTTCTAAGATGTTTTCCTTTAAGGGGAGGATTGCAATTCAGACAATATGTCAGTAGTTTGATACATCAACAAACAAGGAGGGAAGAGATCTTATCCCTTGTGTTGAGAAGCCCTCAGAGTGTGGCAATGGGCAATCTCCTCCAACCGCTTTCTTACAGCAAGGCGCATTCTGGGGTAGTCCAATGTGACAGCAGACAAACTGAGCAGGTGCATTCTCCTACCTCACAAGTGGTCTCTCAACAAGAAAGTAACAAGGATGATATTTATTCAATGGGGCCAGCCTTGCTGGGATCATTTTGCTTCTTCTCTAAACAACAAATGCAGCAACTACTTTGCCCTAATCCTTCCACAGGGGGAATCATCAAAGGATGCTCTACTTCAAGAATGGCACCCCGCTCTACTATACGCCTATCCACCAATCCTGCTAATTCTGAAATTCCTACAGGAAGCTGCCATGTTGAAGAGCAAAGTCATCCTCATTGCACTTTATTTGCCTTGACATAATTGGTTCCCTTTCCTTTGGCCTCACTTACTTCACCAACATTGGATTCTGGATCCGATTCCAGACCTCCTCTTTCATCTGACAGGATCCAGACATATCAAGCCACAAGCTGACAGCCTGGCTTCTCCAGTTCTATTGATAGCTAGCCAACCTATGCTCTCTTCTCCTGCCAGGCATATACTTTTATCTTCCCACAAACCTTCAAACAGTGAACTCTATTCCAGTAAATGGAAAAGATTTGTGTACTGGGCTCATCAAAATCACCAACATTTTAAAGAAGGAGATAGTTCCTCAACCATTAAAGTTCAGCTGGCAACAGTATCTAACTTTCATGCTGGATTTGAGAGTTCTTCAGTAGCCTCACATAAGTTGTGCAGAGCTTTCTTGAGAAGCACTCTACTTTTAAGACCTCTGTTTAAAGACCCCACTCTCCCATGGGACCTCAACCTGGTACTGCAGGCACCTAGACATTCCCCATTTGAGCCAACAGTGGAAAGGGATCTTAAATATCTAACTTGGAAAATGTTTTTTTTCTAGAAGCCATTACATCTGCCAGATCCAATACAGAAATTAAAGCATTATCTTCAAAACCTCCTTACTTGATTTTTCACAAGGATAGAGTTACATTACTAACCAGTGCATCCTTTCTTCCCAAGGTGGTGTAAGATTGTAATAACATTCAGTCTATTAATTTGCCAGTTTTCTTCCCCAAAGTTACTAACATAGGATAATATAGGTTGCATTTATTAGATATTCACAGACAATTACATTTTTTGCTTACAAAGAACAAAACACACAAGAAAAACAGAACAGTTGTTTCCTTTGCAAATTTGAATCTGGGTAAACCAGTTGTCAAGTAACTTTAGCCAGGTGGATAAATGATTGCATTTCATTAATTTATAAAAAAATGGGCATTGCCATACCACAACTGGTAAGAGCTCATTCAACTAGACCAATGGCAACTTCTACAGTTTTCTTCTCTAGAGTGTCCATGGATGACATATGTTCAGCAGCAACATGGGCTAGTCCCCATACCTTTGTTACTCATTACAAATTAGATCTGGTCTCCAGGGATAGAGCATCATTTGGTTCAACTGTGCTCAGGAATATCCTTTCTTAGAGTCCACCCTGGAATTTAGATAGTCAGGGACTCTGTCCCATCAGTTCATATAGGTTCATAGGTTCATAGGTTCATAGGTTCAAATGAAAATTGAGAACATCCGACTAAAGAAGTTATGTACTTAATGTTCTAGCTGTGTTGTCCTTTTTCATTCCATTTTTTATATATGAACTTCTGGAAGAATGAGTTCTTAGAGAAACATCACTGTCCTTTATACTGAGCTCCAGATATATTCTCTTTCTAAATTGAGTACATGGAATCCTTACATCTCTTTCGTTTAATTATAGTAAATATTGTCTTTTCTAGTAAAATCAGCAAATGAGATCTGAGGTAACTTGGGGTTGGTGCATTATGGGTAAGTGGGACCTTGAGAGTTTTAGGTTGCCATGAGCTTTAGCAATGGCCAAGATGGATCCAAGCATTGGATCTGAACCCATCAGTTGAGGAAGAATGAAAATGGACAACACAGATGGTTAGGGTAAGTACATAATGTTTTTTATACAAGAAGTATAACCAGTTCCAGAATCAAAAGTAGGACTAGGATTTTATTAAAGTGTTTTTTTCTTTTTTTTTTTTTTTTTTTTACTCCCAAACAAAGAAAACAGTGGATACCTATATTACAGTTAGGATCTCTGAACAAATTCTTGAACAAAGAAATAGTAAGTGCTGATACTGTGGTCTGCCCTAACTGTTCTGCAAAAGGGACACCTGGTAAATTTAGGTATGCAAGATTTTTATCTACACAATCACATTTGCAAAGGCTACAACAGATTTCTCACACTTAGGTAGGGATATATATTCACTTTACTGACCTACCTTTTGCTCTTTTTAATGAGTTGAGAGTCTTCATGGATTGCCTAACACTGGAATTTATATACCTAAGATTGAAATATATTCACTTTCAGAAGTATCTGGGCATCTTTCAGGCAACCCCTACATATCACTGAATTTTGCCTTGAGAGCTTAACTGAATCTCCAATCTTGATAAAATCAAATCTACAAACCTTCCAAAAACATAATATTTCTGTGCATAATTTTGGATATCAAAATCTGTATCTTCCTACATTATCAGGAAATCAGTCAAGTGATGATGAACTATTTCAGTCAAACAAAATTAAGTTAAATACTTTTAAAGGCACTGAGATTATATAGATGTACTTGTTGAATACCTGTAACTTCACGTTTGTACTAAATTACAAAATTCTTATCTAATCTTAGCAACAGCTTGGTGCTTATATTATGTTTATTGTGATTTATTCTTTTTCTTTTTTGTCTTAAGGTTATACATTTTCAAAGAGTATCTCTTTACTTTCTTCTCTGCTTTAGTTCACTCTGTCAAAAGTATCACTTTATGAAGTATTTTACATATGCACTGCGGTGGTGGTGCTGCAGTAGCGTTGTCACCTCACAGTAAGACGCTCTCCGGTTTCGATTCTCAGCTAGAGCGCCTTCTTAGTGGAGACATGCGCAAATGGGCGTACCTTCATTGAAGGCTGTACATCAGGGCTTGTAACTCAACACGTAAAAATCAACTACCAATCATTAGCGGACCGGAGTTCCGCTGCGGCGACCCCTAACCGGGAAAAGCCGAAAGACACAACTGTCTATGATACATTTTGCTATAGAACTCCAGTAAAATCTGGGTTTAACTGTACACCTGTAGCACAAAAGCCTGTCTGACATGCTGCTGACAACTACCTTGGTTTGAGGTAGATGCTACTCCAGAATTACAGATATTGTCATACTGTGATAAGTGTCAGAAATAGCTATAATAGGTGCGTGAATTAGCAAGCTCTTTCTCTAGTGATATCTTAATAATGTAGCTTTCTGTTACTATGGTTGCTGATAAGTCTAGAACCAATTATCTTTTCCCTTGATTTTTTTGTAAATGTAAGAAATTAAAGAAATGCAGCCTCATGTGTAGATTTTAGATGCACATTGTCTGTTTCAAAAATAGATCGTTCTCAGTGGTGCTTGCAAAATGACATTTTCTTGACCTTGTCAATACATTACAGATTTGCTTTAAAATAGCTTTAAATACACAATGCACAAGGTTCAATCCTGACTTCCAGCCAGTGTCTGTTTGGAAATTTTATGTTCTCCCTGTGTCTCTGTGGGATTCCTCCCACCTCTGAAAAATGTACTTCATCTCAAACTCACCAATGAATGGAACTGTGGGCAGCAGAACAGACTTCCTGGTATCCTATATGAACTAATAATTGCTACACTCAGTGTAGGTTCACTGACAAGATGGAGCTTAAAAGTGGATGACATGATGGTGCGGAGGAGGCTGGATATTCTATGTATCCAGGAGACAAGGTAGAAGGGCAGTGCTGCAAAACCACTTGGCTTGGGATCCAGTCTGTGAATGTGGGAACTGTGGTTAGAGAGAGGCTTCAGAAGGCAGTGAGGGATGTGATCAGAACTGAGTGGCAAACTCATGGCAATCAGACTCCAGCCTAATGGTAAGATAGTATTCTATGCTCCAGGGTTGTGATAGTGAAGAGAAGACAACAGTTGCAGTAGACAGTAGCTAACACATGGTTCTGAAAGAAAAACAGTCACAACTGGCCAACCTGAAACTCGGGTCAACTTAGGGCAAAGTCATCCCCATTGAAACAGCATAAAACACTGGTTGCTACAAAGGTCAGACAAGACTCTAAGATCAAGAGAGACCAGGCTGAAGACCTGGAAGTTAACTGGACATTAAAGGAATTACTCAGGGATCTAGTAAGAACAGGAGGAAATAGTTGGAGATGAAGAAGAATGGAAGTGCCTCAAAACAGCATGTGTGAGAACTACAAAACAGATATGTGGCCGAGCCAGGTATGGAAATGAGGTACGTAAGAAAAGCTGGTGGTGGAACGCAGAAGTCCTGGAAGTCATCAAAAGAAAGAAGGAGTGCAGGAAAAAGTGGGCGATAGAAAAGACAGACTAGGCTAGGAAGGAATACTAGTTGGCTAAAACAAGGCTAAGAAATGAGTTGCAATAGCAAAGAACTGGGTATCAGAGGCACTCTACCAGCTTCAAGGCAAAGACAGAAAGATAAAAAAGATAGTCAGACACCCTTCATGAGGTGTGCAAGAAACAGCCTTCTCACCAGTCCACTGGACATCAAAGGCAGATGGAAGGAGTACTTCCAGCAACTTCTGAATGAAGAAAACCCCACAGAAGCTGTACTGCCCTAGATACAGCATATTATGAGAGAAAAAGAAGTGCTTACCATAGAAGAAATGAGAACAGCACCTAGGAAAATGAAATCAGGGAAAACAGAGGCAAAGATGAGGTCACAGCAGATATAATCAAGATGGTGGGAGATATAGGGGAGAAATAGCTCTTGAGGATATTCATAACAGTATGGAGATAAAGCCATATCCCAGATGACTAGCAAATAAGCATACTCATGCTTACAAATTCAAAGGGGACGTCCAGAACTGTGGGCAGTACAGAGGTATCAAACGCCTGGCACATTACATGAAAGTTCTGGAGAAGGTGATTGATAAATGGAAATGCAGCATAGTAGTAAGCAAGATGGGAGATGAGCAGTTCAGATTAAGATCAGGATGCAGCACAACTGACCCAATGTTTGCAGTGAGAAAAATAGTTTAAAAGAAGCTAGGGATGAGGAAAGAGTCAAACTTTGCATTTCTAGATTTGGAGAAAGCATATGGCAAGGTTACAAGAAAGCTCATTTGGCAGTCCTGCAGTGCTTCAAAGTTCCAGAAACATTGGTAGAATTACAGTAGGCTATGTACAAGGACCCAATGACTCAAGTACAAACAGTGTTTCATCTCAAAGAGAGGTTCATAGTGGGAATTGGTGTGTATCAGAGTTCATCTCTGAACTCACTGCTGCTCATACTGATAGATACCATTACCAAACTGGTTGGAGGGGAAAGATCAACAAAGCTGCTGTATGCAGATGATGTGACATTACAGGCAGACTCTGAGCAAAAAGTTTAGCAAAGGATAGGGGAATGGAATGCAAACTGAAGGCATATGGGATGAAACTGAGTACAGATAAGACAGTGGGAATGGCAGAAAATTGGGGAAATGAGAATAAGCTGAAAATATAGGTAAAAGGGAAGATAGTAGAACAGGTTAACAGCTTCAAGTATCTGGGAGGAGCAGATGATGGCAAGGGAAGTTTGAATGAAGAAGTCGTAACTAGAATCAGAGGGGCTGCATCCAGATGGTATAGAACGTCATGTGGAGTGTATGACAGAAGAATGCCAAAGAAGCTGAAAAGTAAGGTGTACAAAACAGTAGTGCAACCTGTACTACTATATGGTACAGAAATCTGGGCAGTAAAGGCAGAGGAAATGAGGAAGCTAGAGGTGATGGAATTGAAGTGCTGAGATGGGAGGCAGGATACACAATGTGGGACAGACAAAGAAATGATGACATAAGAGCAGAAGTCAAAGTAGCTGCAATTGCAGAAAAGATCAAAGAGAACAGATTATGGTGGTTCAGACACGTGCAGAAAAACAGAAGTCAATCTCAGGAAGACGATTTGGAACAGACAGGAAGAAGGCAAGAGGAAACAAGGGCATCCAGCAAATATGTGGATGGATTGTGTGAGAAATCTCATAGTCTGGCATGAGTGTCGAAGAAGTCAGAAGTGTGGCATTGAATCGAGAGAGATGGCAACAGTTAACATGATACCCAATCACATGTAGAAAATGGGAAAAGGGGGCTGATGATGATGACTGTAAATCTAAGTGCAGTCTTGAATGTCTAATGAGGTGGTTAATAGTAAAATTTTTGCAACACTGTGTACTAAAATTTAAAAGGGGAGTCAGGTTTTCACATTGTTTTGCTTTAGGTCTCCAATGTATTGTTTACAGTAAAGTTCAGTTTTAATTGAATTCATATGGTAGAATTTTAATTGAATTCATATGGTTGAATTCATTGGTAGAGATGTACGTGTCTACAATTAACACTGCTAGCATAGCCTTTACGTTAATATTCTACTGTTTTTTTTTTTGTTGAATCTAAGAGCACTAGCCAGGAAAGACAGCAGCGCCACCCCCCCACCACCACTCTGTAACCCATATATTCCTATTTCTTTCCCATATAGTCTCCTGAACAACTATTCTTTCTCTGTCTCTGTCCACAAATGCCCACTTTTCCCCAATTTACAATAATATCCTTACCTATTAGGTGGCAGTCTTGTCCTTCAGGACTTCAAAGCCTTCTCCAAGGCCTAATTTTACCCCTACTCTGTTATGTATCTTAGACCTTTGGCTTCCTGTTAAAGTATAGCCCACTACATCTTGCCTATTCAGGGTGAACCTCCACACTCACCAAGAAGCCTAATTTTCTCTCCTTACCTTCACTCCTTTTTCAGGGTTACCTACCTACTGAAGCCTGCTCCAACTGTGTGTACTCCAACTGATTGTTTTTCCTCTGTTCCTTACCTCTCTCTGTTATTCTGCCCGCTCCGTTCGCCCTGTGGGCTCACTCCACTCCCCTACCCTGCTCCCAATTCCCACCCACCCCCAGCTCCTCTACATTTATACCTCACTAACTCCTCCCACCCAAATCAATCAACAAATTATACACCACTTCCTATTACCCCCCTCCCACTCTTACTCCTCCCACTCCATTACCCCATACCCCTCCCTTCTCTTAATCTCCTCCTCTCCTTCTGTAAAAGAATATAACCTTATTTACTTCTTTACTTCTTCTCCTCTATAAGTCAGTTAACTTCCTCAATAATACTCACTTCAACACCCCCTTTCTAAACATGCCCTCCCAATTTCTCTATATTGCCTGGCTCCCATGCTTTCTTCTTGTGCTACTAATTCATCTGTATTATGCTACTTCTTACTCCTCCAAAGCACCCCATTACCACTCTCCTTCTCAAACTATCCCATACACTCACCTGCAATCACTTTTATGTACTCACTACCACTCCATATCCTCCTCTCTTATCCCATCAAATCGAATGCACCTATTCCATCCCAAACACTTCTCCATCACAACAAACTTCTTTAGTCTTAAACTCCTGTTAGCCCCAAACAACTTCCTTCTTTACAATCCCAAAAGGCTAAAAGTTACTTCCTGCAATCTCCTAGCCTTATCTGGAGATATCCATCCCAACCCTGTCCCTATTATCACTACAAATAACTCCTTCCACCCTCCCCAACCTCCCCCATCACACTTAACCCTTTCCCCCCTTCCCCTACCTCCTCTGCCTTCTCTCCTAATATTCTTAAATTCTTTACTATCAATGCCCAGAGCCTTAAGAACAAAGCACACCAAATACATGCATGGATTAACCACAACCAACCTGACATCTTAGCCATCTCCGAAACCTGGCTAAAGCCCCATATTGCTGACTCTGAAATATTACCTCCTGGTTTCCATATACACAGAAGTGATTGATTAAATAAAAAGGCGGAGGCTCTGCTCTAATCTACTCTAACCTTCTTTCCTGTATCCCTCTTCAAATCCCAACTCCACAATTCAAAAATACCGAACTAACAGCTAGTCTCCTTCGTTTGAATAAACATAAGAATATCTGCATTATTTCCCTATATATCTCCCCAGGCGACAACATCTCTATCCTCAAAAATATTTTTTATTGGGCCTCAACTGAAATAAAATATGAAACCTGCATTCTAGGGGACGTTAATATTGACTGGAACAAGATTAATACACCTACTCCCTCCCTTTCGATCAACCTCTACAACTTCACCCAAGTAATCTCCTCAACCACCCGACCTAATAAAACTCACCCCCCAAGATCCATAATAGACTGGATCGTAGTCTCCCATACAAACAAAATAACTCTCTCTGGCACTATCCCAGACACCTTTAGTGACCATCTCCCTGCTTTCATTCACCATTCAGCAAATTCCATCCAATATCAACACCTTTACTTACCCACTCGCAATCTCAACAACTTCAACTCCACAATTTTCTCAAACATTTTTAAACAAATTAATTGGCAAATCCTAAATACTCTCCCCCTCAACATAGCTGGAGAACATTTCAATTCTGTCATCCTAAATACTCTCAACTCCCTAGCCCCTCTAAGAAACAAAAGAGTCAAAGCTAATCCTGCCCCGTGGCTGTCTAAAGAAACAAAACAAATCATGCACCATAGGGACAAATCCTGGAAGCGTTACCAGAAAAATAAAATGCCCACTACCCTGCTCAAATATACTCAACTTCATAACCATGTAAAAAAAATAGTCACCATGGATAAAAAAAACTACTATAACAAACTCCAGTACAAGAATAATAAGAACCCAAAACAATTCTGGAAATCAGTTAATTCCCTTCTACATCCAGGGTCCAAAAATAATCCCTGCCCTGACCCAAGTATAATTGACACTGAGCTGAGCTCTCTTTTCAACTCATTTTTTACTGAATTCATAGCTAACCTAACCAAAACTTTCCCTAACAACAATCCTCTCAACTCTCACTCTTCAACACACAACACCCCCAATAACTGTCCCCTTAATTTCCAGCTCAAACCAGTTTCTACCATTATTATAAAAAGGCTCTTATCCAAATTAAAGCCATGTTCTAATGCCCCTGACAACATTCCCTCTTCCTTCCTCAAATGTGCTGCCGATGGTATTGCTGTCCCAATCAGTATCCTAATAAACAGATCTTTAAAAGAGTCATACGTACCCAAACTCTGGTGCTCAGCCTACATTCTTCCTCTTCACAAAGGAGTCAAAAACACAAATATTTCCAATTTCTGCCCCATTGCCCTACTCTCTCCTATCTCAAAAATACTAGAAAAATGTGTCCACCATCAACTTATGCCTTTCTTAACCCAAAATCAACTCCTAACACCCACCCAACACGGCTTCCGCCACAGCACCAT
This sequence comes from Protopterus annectens, assembly GCF_019279795.1. Lineage (NCBI taxonomy): Eukaryota > Metazoa > Chordata > Ceratodontiformes > Protopteridae > Protopterus > Protopterus annectens. Next base: position 1,052,587,872 of record NC_056746.1, on the reverse strand, counting down.
AACTGCCTTACTCTCCTTCCTTGAAATAGTCAATCGAGCTCGAGATTCTGGACTACTAGTTTCCACTGTACTGCTTGACCTCTCTAAAGCATTTGACACCATTTCCCATAATCACCTCCTCTGTCATCTCGCCAACCTTACTCTCTCCCCTAATGCTCTTTCCTGGTTCTCCAGCTACCTATCTGACAGATCTCAAGCTGTCAGATGGAAGAACTCTACCTCCTCCTTCTTGTCAACTCCCACTGGTGTTCCTCAAGGGTCCATCCTCGGACCCATGCTTTTCAACATCTTCATCAATAACCTTCACACTGTCTTACCAGACTCAACTGTTATCCAATACGCCGATTACTCCACATTAGTCTGTGCTGCCTCTAACCTTCCTGAACTCCTGAGTAAAACCCAAATAGCATTTTCTACTACTGAATACTGGATGCACCAAAACCATCTCTCTCTCAACTCAAATAAATCTAAAATACTACTTTTCCCCCCTACCAGGTCTTTCTCTTATGACAAAAATGCTTTCAAAGTCCTAAGCCAATCCAACACTGCTATTGAAGTAGTCTCTTCTGCAAAACTTCTTGGCATTACCATAGATGAACACCTTAAATTTGATACCCACATACAACAAAATATCAAGAAAACCCACCAAAAGTTGGGCATGCTCTACAGGAATAACCTCTTTCTCTCCAACTCCTCTAGGCATACCTTGGCAATTTCCTCCCTTCTACCTTCCTTAGTTTACAGAGCCCCTCTTCTAACAAATCTGTCTTCCTCCAACATCTCTAAACTTGAAACTTACTATAACAAGATCTCCAAATTCGCAACTAAATCCAAAACCTCTACTCACCATTGCCTTACCCTACAATCACTCAATTGGCTAGAACTATCTAACCACCTAGACTATCTTCAACTAACCACCGCTCACAAATTAATATTCTATCCTGATAAATGCCCATCCTTAACAAACTCCCTCCCCCCATACATCCCAAACAGACCTCTGAGATCAGAACACCAAAATTTAACCTCTATCCACAAAACCAAACGTCCTGCTGGCCAGCTTCTACTCTCTTTCTCTCTAGCCAAGAAATGGAACTCTCTCCCTCCTTCACTTAGGACCATACCTTACTCTGAAACCTTCAAGACCCAACTTGTCTCATACCTGTCATCCAAACGGAAATGTTCCTGCTTACACCCTACCTAAATCCTGGCAAAATTCCCTTATTAACTATCCATTCTCCTTGCTCCTCTCTACCCTCAAACTATTATTTCTACTCTCCGAAAATAGACTCTTTCTGATAGTCTCTGATTAAGCAACTTCACTCATAAGCAACTTCGCTCATATAACTCCAAGTATGTAAATATTGTAAATATTACAGTATCTCTATCGTCAGCACAGCAACTTTCTTTTTATTTACCTTTTTAACTATAACATATGCATGCCAACTGCCCACCTTCTAATGTAAAATAACAATTGAAACCTTAAATCCTTCCACTTCTCAGTTGATCATACTGTGCTGAATGGAAATACCTGTAACCTGTTTTGCTATTATCTGTTTACTAAGTTTTTTTATATGTACAATTTATGCAATGTATTTTCCCGACTGTATGATTTTATACTTGTATTTTTACCTTTAACATTTTGTAACCAGTATTGTATTGTATTGTATTTGCTTGTGGAGCTTTTCTCCCCGGGCCTCCACTGAAAATGGGCACATTCTGGCCCAGTGGACTTCCCCGGTAATCAAACTGAAATAAATAAATAAATAAATATTCAGATCTTGATGTTGTGAGTTTTCCATGTTACTGAAATGGGTATTGTACTTTGCATAAGTTGGAATGCATTTTGGTAGAGATGTGCAACAGTATTTTTTCCTGTTTAGTCTGATCTCTTCTCTATAACTTTAGAACTTTTCTTCTCTTTTCCTTTCTAGCAACATAGTATACTTTTGTCTGGTCCCCTCCAACTTTCTAATATATTTTCCCTTTTCTTTAATACAATAATACTCATATATAAAGTCTCTCATCTTATTCACGCACTAACTGTCCAACTAAATATATGTTTTTCCACATGGCTGGTCTATTTATCTGTTATCAGAATTCTACTTTATACTTTAACTTTCTGGCCTTTTTTCTCTTCACTAGACAAGGCTGGAAAAAGTCTTTGCAGCAGCAATTCATAGTTATGGCAGCATAATACAAATAAAACTTTTGTTATTCTTGTAATAGGTGCCATCCATAATACTACAAACTAGGAGGAATTCAACTACAGGGAGAACCTGCTTTAAAGTGTGAAATGGCCCCATCAGTGAAGGGAAACATTATACAGCATTCAGAGTCACCTGCAATTTACCCCTCTTGGACACTTTACTGCACTAAATGCTTTAGGTAATTTTAGTAGCTGTTATTTTTGCATCCTACTTCACAGAGCTCAATTATTAAGAACATTGCCATAGCCAAGACTGCATGTATAGAGGGCATACATTGTTTACCTGTGGTTTTACTGATGTAATTTCCCCCTGTGTGGGCTACCTTGAGCACCCAGTGGTACATCACTGCAGTTGTACTGCTCCCACTCTGCAGAGTTTGCCTTATCACTAGTTTACAGTGGTGCACCTTTATTTTTAGTTACTGTCTTTTAACAGCCACAGCAAAACTCTGCCACTTGTGTACCTTTGTTGGACTGAGTGTGCAAAATCACTGGGTTTGAGAAGGCCCAGATTGGTTGTCTCCTATTAACGTAGGAGGTGTGGCTTGCTTCACTCCCCTCTCATCCCCAGTTCCCAAGCCTCTCCCCAAATCTACACATTTAATGCCACTGCTCTCCTTCCACTTTTTACTGACATCACAAACCTGCTTAAAGATGCAGCTATGCATCAGAACAATTTGCACACATGCATCCACCCCATACTATCTAGCACAATAATATTAATATTCTCTCCCCTACTCACTCATTCACTCACTCACTGTCTGCTCTGCTAATACAACATCCACTGCAGTAGTTTCTGTATTTTATTTCCCATTCACTCATTGTATGACTGCTCAATAAATATCCAACCTTCCTTCACTTTGCACTACTGCAAACCCTTTTCTTCCAATCAGAAAATGCACTTCTTCCTTTACCAACTCACCTATCAACACCTATAAACAACCGTACTTCATCTTCTTCATTTTTACTCCTGACTTCACACCACACCTCCCCGTTTTCTAACTCACTACCTTATTCTTTTTCACACTTAGCAATGCAAATTCTAGTCTCTGATTCTCATCTCTATCTCACTCTTAACCAGCTCGCTCACTGATCTTTTTTATTTTCTGCTGTCAGTCTCATTTCCTATCCAGCACACTGACTACTTTTATCAATCTCAACTTTCCCTAACATCACTCTAACTCTTACAGATCTTTGAATCTAACTTTTTAACTTCATCGCCTCTTCATCTCATCACAAGTAAATGTGCTATTCACCAGTTCAATTTCTCTATTTCTTCTTTTAATTTCTCACCTCACAGATTATCTACTTACTCTTACACCCCAAATTTTCTCACCTACCACAAGCCTCCATTTACACCATTCTCTTCAAAATTCTTTACCAGATATTGATCTACATCTGTTTAGTAGCTGATCTACTCTTTAGTTTAAATACAGAACTTTTACCTTTATTCATTACTACCACAGAACAAAGCAAAAATAAAAATGACCATTCTAAAACCACTTCACACACTCCAACATTTCTCAAGAATTAAACTATATGATGAGATACATCTTAATTCAAGGCCTCCTCACATCCCTAGACCCCTATCACCCAAATCGCCTATGGTCACCTCTAATAATTCCAAACAACTATACCTCAATACATTTGTGTAGTTATTGTAATAAAATCATTGAACTGCTTATCTGGATCTCTAATTATGCACCAGATATTGTTGCCCTTACTGAAACATGGCTAAAACCTCATATAAAAGACAAAGAAATTATTCCTCCAGGATACAGCATCATTTTAGCTGACAGGGTAAACAAAAAAGCTGGAGGGGTAGCTATCCTCTACCCTAACACAAATGAAGTTTCTCCTCTTACAAAAACTCTGCCCAAATTCAGTAACACAGAGCTACTTATCTCCTGTATAAAATTATGACCACAAACTCCAATGTATAATTTATGTATTCCCCCCAGGAAAAAATATATCCACCCTTGAAGACATCCTTTTCTGGATCTCACACAATAATACAAATGAAACAGTTATCATAGGTGATGTCAACATCAGCTGGAGTAATTTTCCTTCTAAATGTCATCCTTTTGCCATCAACCTTCATGGCTTCAAACAGCTTATTACTTCTCCAACTTGCTATAACAAATCCCAGGACAACAGCCGCATTCCTGACAGATTCTGTTCTCAGATCCTTGCAACTACACTGCATTAGGAACTCTTCCTGAATCCCTTGATGATCACTATCCTATATATGCTCTCAGATGTATTACTCACCAAGCCAAACAAGTGTACAAAAATACTCATCCCCTGGGATTTATTAACGCCTGCACTAAGTGTACACTGTACTGAGTGAACAAACAACACAAGCATAACTCATACCGTCTTCATCCTAATTTTAGTTTTCCTACTGATTTTCTTGCAGCTTTAAATACTGAAGGGGAGTCATAAAGGTTACCACAAAGTGTAGACTACATGTACACTTAGTATAATCATTCTGAGTGACTAGAAAGTGCAAAAACTGTGGAAAGGATGTTCTTGAATATGGATTGCGTACACTTATCCTAAACATTCTTGCACTGCTACCTAGGAAGAAAGTAAAATCTAACTTTGCCCCTTGACTTACAAATCAGAGTAGAAATCTTATGCAAAATAGAGGCAAGACATGGAAAGAGTGGCAGAAACATAAAACTCTAGAAAACCTATATCACTTTAAAGAATTTTCTAACCTTATCAAAGAGCAATTCAACTTGGTAAGAATCAATACAATTCTGATTTACAAAATAACAACAGATATCATTCAAACAAATTTTAGTCATCCATTAAACAAATTCTATACCCAGGAACTATAAATGTCCTTAACCCTTGTCCCAGCAATTCCACCTTAGAAACATCCACCAAGTTTATCTCATACTGCATTGATTACTTAGCTGCCCTCACCAATGAATCTTTTCCTGACTCCCTTGATTCATGTCTACGAATACCCCCACCTTCAGATTAAAACCAGTTGCCACCTCCTTCACAAAAACATTTTTATTCAAACATAAACCCACTGCAGATAACCTTCCTCAGAACTGCTGCTAAAGCCATTGCAAATCCAATCTCTACATCTACAAGCAGGTCAATACAGGAATTCTATATCTGGAAAATATAGCATACCATCCCCTACCATAAAGCTGACACTTCTACTGAGATGTCTAATTTCAGACCCATTGCCATCTTATTTCCTCTCTCACAAATATTGGAAAAATCTGTCCATAAACAGCTATTCCAATACTTATAGTTTTAGACCTGCCCATAGCATGACGACTGCCCTCCTAACTTTTACAGATAACATAAATAAAGCCAGGAATAGAGGTAATCTCATATCTTCCTTATTCTTAAACTTATCAAAAGCTTTCAGCAGTGTCACACATAAAAACTCCTACTCCAACTGTCTGCAATTGGTATCTCATAACTTACTCTACAGTGGTTTAATAATTACTTGTCAAAACATTACTGGGGCAGTAAAATCCAGATATAATGGCTGTCACCAATACCTGGCTAAAATAATTACTCTTCAAAACATTACCAGGGCAGTAAAAAACAGATATAATAGCTCCCACCGAAACCTGGCTAAAACTATATATAAAAGACTCCAAATTCCTCCCCAAGGCTATGCTTTTTTATCAGCAGATAGACCCTGTAAAAAAGGAGGCAGTGTCACACTACTTTTTCCAAATACCTTCACCATTGTCCCCTAAACTAACTTCATTCCACAATATTCTACTGCCGAAATTAAAATCTCATTTTTAGAAATGAATAACTGTAAGAATCTATGTATTATAGCCCCATACATGCCCCAGGTAATAACATTCCTCTGTTAGAAGAAATACTTGTCTGGACATCAAACAATATAAAAATGAGATAATTATCCTGGGTGATGTAAACATTAATTGGCTAGACCTCTCCTACAACTCTCCTTCATCCAATATTAACCTATTTAAATTTACTCAGCTAATTACCAATACAACTAGACCCAACAGAAACAAAGACAAGTGGTTCAATCCTGGATTAGATTCTAGTCTCTGACCTGAATAAAATCTCATCCACAGCCACACTACCTTTCAGTATCAGTGATCATCTGCCCACCTATATACTATGGAAAACCACTCCAATTCCAAGTGAACACTATTATAAACAAACAAGAAATCTCACCAATGTTAACCTAACAATCGTTAACGAAACTTTGAAAAACATAAAATGGGATATATTAAAAATCCTTCCCCTTGATGAAGCAGTCAAGTTCTTCAACTCAACATTTCTCAATACCCTAAACAATCTAGCTCCACTCCAACACAAAATTGTAAAAACTAACCATGCCATCTGGCTCACTAGAGCCACCAAGCTACCCGTGGCTGCTAGGGACAAATTATGGAAACTATGGAAAAAAATAAAAATCCTTCTGATCTCTTACAATTTAGGCAACTCCATATCCTGGTAAAGCATTTAGTCATTAGAGTTAAAAAAAAAAAAAAGAACAAAACCTAAGGCTTCAAGATAACCATAAACAAAACCCAAAAAAATTCTGGAATTCCATTATAGCTCTCCCAAACTCAGTTTCTAAGAACAACCCCGGTCCAAATCCAGACAAAACACCTATTCAAATAGCCACACTCTTCAACTCATATTTCGCTAACACCATATCTAATCTCAGTGCCACCTTTCCTCAGACTAACTACAATACTAACTCTGTACCTCCAAATCAGTCTTCACAAAATCCCACTGCTCCCTCTCTATTGAACTTTTCTTTCACCCCATTCCCACTGCTAATATAACAAAACTACTTCTCAAGCTCAAACCTGGCACTAACACTCCTGACAATCTACCCCCTGAATACCTTCAAATGCCAGCTAGGGCCATTGCCTATCCTATCAGCATACTTCTTAACAGATCTATCCAAGAGTTCTATGTACCTAGCATCTAGAAAAAAACAGCACATATTGTTCCCTTTCACAAAGGTGGCAAAAGCACAGACATTTCCTATTTTCACCCCATTACTATTCTCTCTCCTATCTCTAAGATGTTGGAAAAATGCATTCACATTCAACTTCTAAACTATCTACTGCATAATCAAATCCTTTTCCCTACTCAGCATGGGTTCAGGCCAAGCCACAGTACTACAACAGCTCTTATATCCTTCATGGATACAGTGAACTGAGCTCAAGGCACAGGGAAAATTGGATCCTCACTCTTTCCTGACCTCTCCAAGGCCTTTGATATAGTCTACCACCCTCTACTCTTACAGAACTCCTAAACTAGATATCTCCTCCCAACCCTAAACTGGTGCTCTAATTACCTCACAAATAAACAACAATCTACCTAATGGCAACACTTTTTCTCTCCATTCCTTAACACATCCACAGGTGTTCCCCAAGGCTACATACTAGGGCCTCTTCTTTTCGGTATTTTCATCAACAACTTCCACTCCAGTCTCAGTCAAGGTTCTATAATACAATATGCAGATGACTCAACCATCATCTGCTCTGTCAACTCCACATCAGAACTTCAGCAAATTATCCAAAATGCCTTTACATCTACAGAAACCTGGATGACCAACAACCATCTTGCCCTAAACTCCAACAAAACCAAACTCTTATTATTTACCCCTAAGAAAACCAGTATCCTAAACAAAATTGAATTCACTATACATTCTCAAATCAAAACTATTATTGAGGTTGTGTCCCATTCAAAACTACTAGGTATTATCTTAGATGAAAACCTAACATTTGACCTGCTTCTGCAAAATAGTATAAAAGACGCATAAAAAATTGGATGTCCTTTACAGACACAAACAGTTCCTTAAGCACGCTACAAAACAAACCCTTGCCATAACATTTCTCATCTTTCTCTTTTATATGGTGCTCCTCTCCTTACCAATAGCCAGTACTCCCTGAAAACCAAGCTTGAGACCTGCTACAAGAAAATTGCGAAGTTTGCAACTAATGTAAAATATTCATCTCATCAAAGTTCCTCCTTACACTTATTTAATTGACTCAAATTCCTCCATTACCTCACATACTTACAATTAACTACAGCACACAAAATTATCTACAAACCATCAGACTGCCCATCTCTTACTTCTATACTTATTCACTACCACCCAAATAGACTACTCAGATCTGAGAGCCAACTTCTCCTGAAAGTAGAAAAAAAACTAATCTTCCAGCTGGCCAGATGCTCTACTATTTTTATATTGCCAAAGAGTGGAATGCCCTCCCATGATAATTAAGGACCACTGGTAATACATCCTCTTTCAAAAAGGTTCTGCGGCAACACTGCTCCACTCTATGGCACTGCACATGCACCAACCCTCCACCTCCTAAAACATGATTGCCGAACTCACAACTACTTTCACCTTTGTCAACTTACTCCCTTCAGTGCAACTTTTCTACCAACTAGTATGACTAATTATAAAAGTATCATCTAGGCCTTCTGTGTTGAAATACCTACTTGATAAAAGCGCTGATTTGATGTGCTTAACATGCATTCCCAAGTTGTATTACTAATTCAATATGATTGTCATGTTCTCTCATGCTTATCTTCATGATAACATTTTGCAGAAAGCATCTTCACAAGTTGTTAATATCCTTACTACATTACTAGAAGTTAAGTTATTGACATGTTTTTCTCATTATTTATAACTGTGACATCTTATATGTGCACAGTGGTGCAGCAGTAGTGTTTTTGCCTCACAGCAAGAGATTCTCCGGTTTAATTCTCGGCTGGGGTGCCTTCTGTGCAGAGTCTGAATGTCCTCCCTGCATTTGTGTGGCTATGATTTCCTCCTACGTTACAAAGACATGCATCTGGAGCGTTTCTCCATGGGCCTCCGCTAAAAATTGGCTTTGTTCCAAGTTGGACTTTCCCAGTTAACGAATGTAAAATAAATAAAATACATGTGTTTTCAATTAGCATGTCTTATATTGTACTGTAATTAATCTAGTTTAATGTAGAGCTTTTACCATTGTTTATTCAGCTTTGACTCCCAACTTATGTATTCAGCTGTGACTCCTCTATTGTATGTACTTGTTGATGTGGAGTTTTTCTCCCCGGGCCTCCACAGAAAATGGGCTCACTTTGTCCCAGTGGACCATCCCGGTAAACAAATGCTAATAAATAAATAATAAATAAAATGGAATTTTACCCCTTCCCCTTAAACAATATTCATACTTCTATACAGCAAGCATCACTTGTACAGTATACAGACAATTTCACACTTATCTGCCCTCGGACAATGCAGAATATGTAGAAAAGATTTAGAAAAGATTACATAATGTGCCTTAACTCTATTGAAACCTCTTTTGTAACAACCAACCCCTTCTTAATCCAAAGAAAACAAAACCCCTTTTACTTTTCCCCAAATCACTTACCCATGAGAAAAACAACTTTAAGATGACATCTCCAAACAGTGCACTAATTGAAGTAGTGCCCCATATAAAACTGCTGAGGGTTACAATAGATGACAGCCTCAAATATGACCTCAACATGCACAGCAATATAAAAAAAATCACAGCAGAACTGGATCCAGCACTAGGTGATACAGGCAGTTACCAAGGGCCTGTGTTGGCTGGGGGTGGCCTTGTGTTGGCTTTGAAATGATAAAAAAAATAAAATTATATGCAAATAAAAAGTCCAAAGATGTCCATAAGAAACTTGAGGGCTTTTAGGACCTATTGTGAGACTTCTGTAAAAAAGAACAGCAAGCCCCAGAAACCTCTAGGATAATGTCCTAATGTAAACGTTACATGTACCAGAGGAGATTTGATAAGCAAGCAGAGTGGAGCAGTACCATGGAAGATTGCAACGGAGCAGAATGGGAGATTGATGGCCATCCAGCACAGAGCATGAGTGACTGAAGAGAGTCAACACAGTTAAAACTGTGTGTGTGTGTGTGTGTGTGTGTGTGTGTGTGTGTGTGTGTGTGTGTGTGTGTGTGTGTGTGTGTGTGTGTGTGTGTGTAATGTCCTATTTAGGTTGGTTGTCTAGTTAAGTGACTTTGCTCAGAGTCAAATCCTGAGCCTTGATAATTGGCAAGTCGGTGCCTTAAAACCTCCACACCAACTACCAGGTCTCCTTTATTTATTTTGACCAAGTTACAATACTTAAGAACCAGCCACAGGCAAGGGAGTAAGCACTTTCATCTGTTTCTCCAGACTTCATCAGAATCAGAATACAGTTTATCTCATTCATTTAAATATCCCACCCTATAAAACACATGACTGTGCTCAACCAATCCAGTTTTGACAAGTTTATACAAACAGGTAGACCATCCTATACCATGTAAGATTTTAACCTAAGGATACATTCAATAGAAACATGGTCATTCAAACTGGGGGGGGGGGCATGGCATTTAGTCTCAGTTGCTACTGCAACCCACTAGCTTCAATCAAAATTTCCCAAGGCCCCCCCTAGGATTCTTTACCATGCGATGCAAACCAACAAATAGAAAGTTATTTTCAGGTAAATTCGCATTATGTTTTGCCAAAGAATTGTTCAGGTTCTTCTTTCTCACGTCCAAAGAATGTTCATATATTCTTTCTCTCAACCTTCTTTGTTTTTTTCCCCTCTTAAAACTCATTACATTTCTGGCAAAGAGACAGGTAAACAATCCCTTGGGTGTTATGATTGCAATAAAACCTAGCCTTTATTTTGATACCATTAACCATAACTTGATCACTGACCAGAATATATTTACACTGACTACAAAAGCCACTTTAGAAAGTGCCAGTTTTTTGTTGCTCATAGCCACACATGAGCCACTACTACCTTCCAACATGTTTTTTATAGATCTAACCTTCCAGCAGACAAAAGTTAGCCTATCTCCCAATTTAGCTAAAATGCCATTGAAACAAGAGAAAATAAACCAATATTTGTTCACCACTTCCCTGATATAAGGATCTTCTAAATAGTGTTCCATGACAAAAGCCAAATGATGGTTACTTTTTGAAATGGGGGTAGATTCAAACATTTTTGCCACTGAACTGTAAGAAGATTTTAATAACAGCAGAATCTCCCCCTTATCCCTTTTACTGGCAACCTCAGATCTATTTGGAAAAGCCAGCTTATTAGGGTAACCACATGCCAGAAACATGTCGGCTAATAACTGGCTTTCCAACACAAAATGGTTATCCTCTGATACCATCCTAGCTAAACAAATATATTGTCCCTTTACTATCCCCCATTTTTGGTGGCCAGGATGATTATTTTCATAATGTAGCAAGCTGTTACAGTGTGTGGGTTTTCTATAGATGGTGCTAACAAAACACTGTTCCTGATCATTTTTGACAAGTTAACATCCAAATAATTGATAGCACCACTGTTATAGGTATAAGTAAACTTGGAAAATGATGTGGTGGAATTCAAATAATCAATAAAATCACTGATCTCATTACTAGGTCTACCCCACACAAAAAATGCCATCCAAATAATGGAGGTATAACTTCCAGGATCTAGGAAAAAGTTTCTCAAACAAAAACTGCTTTTTCCATGGAATGAGGACAATATTGGCAAGGATTGGGTGCATAACAAATGTAAAATAAAAATAAAATAAATAAATAATGCACCCATCACTAAACTCCTAACCTTATGTAAATATTATCCTTCCAGAAACACAAAGTTGTTTTTGAGAACTGTTTCCATACAGGTGTCCAAAATGTTGATTTCATTGTTACTCAAATCAGTGAATTCACAAAGAAAGTCATGGAACCAAGCTAAACTGGTGGTATGGGGGAATAACATTAAACAATTCAACAACATCAACAGTTAAAAAATGAGGTCCCTGGAATAACTCAGATTTCAACAAAAAATCCCCAAGAACCCCAACATAGCTAATGATAAGGTTCTAGACTCTTTTTCGGTTTAAATCAATATATTTCCCTAGGTGATGAATTTTTGACTTTCTACCATTGACAATAGGTCTAATTGGTGGGTCAGTGGTGCTTTTGTGTATTGTAAGGATCCCAAAAATTCAGAGCACTACTGGAAACTTGATATAGAAATAATCAAACAATTCTGGCTCCAAAAGGTCTTATAAAGATAGTCTGTTTTTCTATAAGACACATAAATCATATTTAAAGACATTTCCTCATACAACTCACAATCCAAAAGGTGATTATTCATCTGCTTTATGTATTCATCCTTGTTCATTATAACACCCCCCCCCTTGTCTGGCTTCATTACCCTTAAACTTTTATCCTTAGCCAAATCCAACAACAAAGAATACTCATGTGCTGATAGGTTGTGCCCACATTTAAACATGAAATTACACTCCTGCAACTCTCTGAAATCAAATTCCTCCAATTTTTAAAAATTAATAAGGGCAATGCAAGGGGGGTTAAAAGTGCTTCTATGATTAATGCACATTTTATCAAAATGCATTCTAATTTTCTTAGATAAACTTTTAAATCTATCAATAGTTCATCTATTCTGAAGTTCATACAGGGATCAAAACTTTTCCCTTTGCTTAACGGGTTTGTGTATTTCACAGAACAGCAGAAGTTACAAAAATTGTACAAAGTATAGTCACCTGTTTCACTGGTCACCACCTGTGGCCCAGGATCACTGGAAAATAAATAATTTAAACCAAAAACATTAATGATTAATTCCACTTCTGATATGAATTCAATTTCCTGTAAACACGCTGATTCTTCCTGTACATTTGGTTGCAAGCAGACCTGTGTGGAGGAGGCGGCTCCTGCTGGTTCTCTCCTGTTTCCCAATCTCTCCAACCTCTGAATTGGGCCATTCTCTAAAGGGCGCTGATCATGACTGTTAGACCTCTACTCTGCCTCTGAACAATCAGTCTCAGTACCATTCAAAGCCATGGAGTTCCTTCTGTTGGAAATAGAGGGTTTAGGATATTCACACCACTCTAGATACTCGATCCTGTCTCAAATGTTTTCTCTTTTCTTCTTTTAATGTCATTAATATCTTTGTCAATATGACTGAAAATACTCAAATATTCTCTGTTGTTTTGCTCAAACAATAAATCTTGTGTGATACGCTGGTCTAACTTACCAGCTTCAATGGTTAATAAATCTATTTCTTTTTGGTTGTGTTTTAGTAAACATTCCAACAACTCACAGATGTGCTTGTCAAATAAATCTACCAGTTCCTTATACAATGGAGATTTGGCTGTTAATCCTATCAGAAATTTCCATAACCTCAAGCCTTTGGGAATTCTTCTCACTTTTAAACATTTCCGAAGGTAAAGGTTTTCTAGTTGTAATTTATGACATCTGAATGAAATGTTTCAAACTTGTTCATAAGTTGTAGTATTATCAAACTCACTATTTCCAAAATTCAAGTTATTACTTTGCCAATTTGAAAGTCTATACTTGTCAACTTGCACATTTCCACTTACATAATGTTGGTCCCTCAGCCAGGCAGTAATGTAAAAACTCATGGTCATGGGATTGTTGAATGAAATTGACTTTTTGCGTTAATTACTGTACCAGCTGGGTCAACAAACTAACACTGGTCGAAATGTTTTCCCTGGCTGCTACTGTTCATGAAAGGATCAGGAAAGAGAGCACCACAAACACTGAAGCCAAGAACCAAACTATTGAAGCAAGTTACCCAGTTACCACCAAGTTAAAGTCCTAAAAAACCAGCCACAGGCAAGGGAGTAAGTGCTTTCATCTGTTTCTCCAGACTTCATCAGAATCAGAATACGGTCTATCTCATTCATTTAAATATTCCACCCTGTAAAACACATGACCGTGCTAAACCAATCCAGTTTTGATAAGTTTATACAAACAGGCAGACCATCCTATAGCATGTAAGATTTTAACCTAAGGATACATCCAATCGAAACATGCTCATACAAAACTAGATTGGTTGAGCATAGTCGTGGTTTATAGGGTGGGATATTTAAATGAATGAATGCTTTACTATTTTTGTTCCTGGCTTCAGTGTTTGTGATCTCCTTTATTTATTTGTTTATTTTTTTTTGTAAATCCCTGAGGATTAAAGTCTATGTCAATCAAAATTTCATACTTGTGTTATTCAGTGTCAGTGGTGTAACAGGTAGCATTCTTACCTTTGGCGCAGAAGACTGCGGGTCCCACCACCAGATATGGAGGGGGTGGCTCCTCCTTTGTATGACATGCCTACTAACTATGAACTTGTCTGTTTGCCAGCCATTTCCTTTTGCCAGAGATGGCCTGCATCTGTCTCAACTGGGCTTCAGGCCTCTGGCAAAGGCTCTTGCCTCCCCTATAGTAGTGCCTTTTTTAGGAAAAGTGATGAGGTTAAAGCTACCAACATGAAGATTTCAACAAAACACAAATTAAAGGTCATGGTGCTAAATGCTAGGAGTCTAAACATGAAACTGCACTCATTGCAAGCATTCCTAACGCTGGAAAATGCTGACATCTGTGCAGTCTCAGAAACCTGGTTCAACGCTGCAGAGAGCACCCCAGCCTTACCTGGTTACTCATCCTATCATGCATTCAGACCCCAAACTGTGGGCATTAAAGCCAAAGGAGGTGGAGTTTCAATATACATTAAAGACATACACACCTCCAGGCTGGTCAAACAGTATGACACACAGGAGACACTCCAGCTGTAGTTAACCATTGCAAGACCTCTATTCAAATCATGGCTAGCTACCAGTCCCCAAATCTGATGCAAGATGCCCAATCCACCTATTTGGACCTGTTTGAATCTATCAAAATTCAACCCTTTACCCTGATCCTGGATGACTTTAACTTCCCAAACATAGATTGGAAGAACTACTCATGCCAGAACACAAATGCTCAGAGATTCCTTGATTTTGTCAATGCAAATGCCTTGGAACAGCTAGTTGATACCCCCACAAGGAGTGAAAATATCTTGGACTTGGTATCAACCAACATGAGTAACCACTGCAGCATCTCTATAGTATCATTTTCCCTGGTAAGATCTGACCACAAAGCGGTGACTTTCGAAGTCACCATCTCCCCCAACCCCCTCTAGCTATGATCAGACATAAAAACTTCTCCAAAGCTGATTACAGCCTCCTGAGTAATGGTATAAACAGCTTCACAGCCCCCTCCCCCTCTGTAGGAATTGGCACCAATATCCAAAACTACACCAAAGCACTATATGAGCATTTATATAGATACATGGAATCAGAAATACCCAACAGAACTAAATCATCCTCCGCAAGGAAGAGTAAACCTGTCTGGTGGACATCTGAAATAAATAAACTTTATAACAAAAGGAAAAAAATTGCTGTCCAAGACCAAGAAGGAGCAGGTGCCCAATTGGAAGCAATGTCTCCTTAGCCTGAACAAGCAATTAAGAGCACTAGTGAAATCCTCCAGAGCAAACTTTGAGTCCAAATTGGCCACATCTGCTACAGACAATCATAAGGCCTTCTTCACATATGTCCACAACCTCAAAGGAAGCACCCAGATCTGTTCAGAACTGGTGGTCAAGGACACCACATATACAAATTCCGTAGATATACCAAACTTGCTGGCTGACAGATTCAATGAAAACTTTACCCCTCTGTTCCCCCATCAGTAACTCAGGACATCCCCAGTACCTGCCCCCTTCCTGTTATATCTAGGGAACAGGTCATCACTGGTCTCTCAAAGGCAAAAAATACAGCCTCCATGGGACCCAATAACATCCCAGGCTGTATCCTACATGAACTCAGGCAGGAACTTGCAGCACCATTAGGCACCCTATTCAACCAAACCCTGACTACTGGCTTCATCCCAGCTGAGTGGAGGACAGCCACTATCATCCCTTTACACAAAGGTGGAGCGTCCACCGATCCGGGAAATTATAGAACCATCAGCCTAACTAGCCTGATCTGCAAGGCCATGGAACGGATTACCATGGACCTCATTAACAAGGACATTGGCAATCCCCAAGCACTTGATCCCATACAGTTTGGCTTCGTCAAGGGGAGGTCATGTCTGCTAAATATGGTCAACTTCTTTGAGACAGTCACCAAAGCCATGGACAAGGGGAAGACTGTGCACACTGTCTACCTTTTCCTTGTTTGTACTTCTCTAACTCTTATTTCCCTTATTCTTAATCTTGCTTTTATTCATTATTTCTCCTGCCTTGCATATCTACTCCACTTATTACCTCTAACAAATACTTTCTCACTGCCATCTCTCTTCCTGTCCTCTTTCTTATCCACAGTTTGAATTTTCCACTCTGACGTTTGCTGTATGAGTGAGTCATAAACACTTACACTTATAACATGTCAACACATTTCAGTGCTACTTGATATTGTATTTATCTTGTTTTAATGATGGTATGTTACTGCTGACCACAGGTCTGACTATAAGCTAATCACCCTTGACATCCACATCCCCCCCCGTAAGAAAACCTCCGTAAAAAGCATCTCCAAGGCCAACTTCATGCTACTCAAGTACTTCATGATACCCATGCAGACAGGAACTGAAAGTTCAACTGCTGAATCCTACACTAAGGCACTGTATGAGCAAATCCACTCGTGCATGATTCGTGCCATCCCCAATAGAGCCAAGATGCTCTCCTCCAAAAAAAAGAAGCCAATCTGGTGGCCCCTTGCCATAAACAAACTTTACAACAAAAGGAAGAAACTGTTGCAGAAAAGAGGAAAATCCCTGGATGCAAAAAACTCCCTTACCAGCCTCAGTAAGAAGCTGAGATCCCTCATAAAATCCTCCAGAGTTAGTTACGAAAATAAAATTGCCAAAGATTCCAAAGACAGCCACAAGGCATTCTACAGCTATGTCAAGAATCTAAATGACAATGCTCAGATCTGCTCTGATCTACAACAGAATGGCATTAAATATACTGATCCCAAGGATATTCCCAATATCCTGGCAGATCGATTCAGTGCAAACTTCACCCCCTTCTCACCCCCTAAAGGGCCTATTTCACTACCGAAAGATTGCCAAATTCTGGTAATAACGGCCACACAGGTAAAAAAAACGCACTCTCCAAAGCTAAGAATACAGCATCCATGGGACCAGATGACATCCCAGGCTGTGTACTACATGAACTACAAAATGAACTGGCACCTCACCTAAGTGTCATGTTTAATCATAGCCTCACCTCAGGCTTTGTGCCCACTGAGTGGTGCACAGCTACAGTTATCCCACTCCACAATGGGGGATCCACCTTGGATCCCAGGAACTACCACCCCATCAGTCTGACAAGCCTGATCTGCAAGGCCATGGAATGTATTATCATGGAACTTATAAACAAAGACATTGGCAACCTTCAAACATTGGACCCCACACAGTTTGGGTTCATGAAGGGCCAATCTTGTCTCCTGAACCTGATTGACTTCTTCTAATCAGTCTCCAGAGCTGTGGACAAGGGTAAGGTGGTCCACACAGCCTATCTGGACCTCGCCAAGGCCTTCAACACCATCCCCCACTCTGGAATCATAGATAAACTTACTAAGCTGGGTATTAATCCCTACATCACTCGATGGGTTGCCAACTGGCTTACTGACAGAACCCACACTGTGAAAGTAGCTAACTCCAAATCCAGCTCCAGACAAATGACAAGTGGAGTACCTCAGGGTTCAGTCCTGGGACCGCTCTTGTTTGGCATCTACTTCTTGAAGTACAGGCCAACACTAAGGGACCCTAGCTAACAAAGTTCACAGATGACTGCAAACTGGGAGCCATTATTAAATCCCCAAATTATGTGGATATTCTACAAAAGGGCCTTACAGAAACAGATGCTTGGTGCCAGAGCCATAGGCTCAAGCTCAATGCCAAGAAATGTACAGTTATCCCCTTTGGGAAAAAACATGTACCCATGAATTACCACATAGGTGGCAGTACACTAAACACCGAAAGTGTGATAAGAGACTTAGGGACACAGGTGGACAGTGGTGTCACCTTCGATAACCACATCACCACAACAGTCAGGAAATCCTTCTATGTGGCACACCTCATCACTAAGGGCTTTTCATCCAGAAAAAAGGAGGTCATTGTCCCACTGTGCTCATCCCTAATTAGACCTATTATACAATACAACACCCCATTGGGTATGTACCTCTCAAGACATCTGCAACAACTGGAAAGGCCGCAGAAATACCTCACTAAAAGAATCACAGGCCTAAAGCAGATGCCCTATGCTGACCATCTAAAAAAACTCCACCTACACTCTATCGCATATCGTCTGCTCAGAGGCAATCTCTGTTTAACATACAAGGCCATGTCAAACCCAGAGCTGTTGGATATGCTACACTTAAAGAAATCCCAATCCCTCAGAGACACATGATCCAGGGATCTAAACCTTGTCATCACAATGAACAAAACATTCTAGAGGGATAGGTTCCTGACTCAGAGACTCCCCAGACTCTGGAATAGACTGCCTATACATGTCAATCACAATGCCTCTTTGACCCTCTTCAAAAGGAACCTTGATAATTGTATGGGAGATAGGAAATTCACCCCGGGGATCACGTCAGTTGCCCTGCTAAACAGGGGTCCAGGGAAGTAAATACTGTAGGAAGAAATAGCCATGGAATTGTTATGGCTAGGCTTGTATAGGCCCTAGGGCTGATAGCCTAGTACCAACCTATGAACCTATGAACCTATGTGTATGATTATGCATGTCATATGTGCATTTTTATTAATCCATGTATTTAGACTATATTTCAACATTATGTCAATTTTGACCTATGTATATGCATTTTTTGTTCTTTTATTTGTAAAATTGTTCTCCTCAGCCTTCCATTGAAAATGGATACAATTGTCCAGTCAGACTTTCCTAGTAAGCAAATGTCAACAAATAAGTAAATAAAATACAAGATACCACAGTATTAAAGAGTATTCCTACAATTTCCTGCAAAGGATAATATAGGGGGTAGTGGTTAAGAATGAATAGGATAACGTGCCTCATCAGACAGATAGTGTGTCCACGCTGGTGCCCTAACAAACATATACCTATCTCTTGCCACATTCATGTCCTGCTCCATTCTGATGCTTCCTTATGCAAGACTTCATATATGAAAGACACAGTCATACTTGAAGAATATATGGAATTAGACGTAAAATCCTATAGCATATATCCTTCCTCTGGTTACTAGATTGCATCCATTCCCTGCTGTTTTCTGTAGAGAAGTATCGCTTCTGATGGACTCATAACATATATCTGAAACAGGACATCATATTCTTATGTCCTCTCCTAAATCAAAAGCTGACCGAGTGAATCATATTACACTTAAAGAGCACAGACTGAAAGTACAGATACTTGGGCTTCTGTCCCAGATTCAAATGCACATAAACGGATAAGGAATGGTGACTGCTTTGTTATGAAATTTTTCTAGTCCTTTCTATAGCCAGGAACTCTTCAAGCAGTCACAGAAAACACTGCAGTGATATATTATATAAACAAACAAGGAGGTACACAATCTATGCAGTCTGGCAATGGAAGCCTGGGAACAGGAAATAAAGCAATCTGATTTATTTATTTTTGGTTACTAGGGTAGAGAATTGATCAAACATGGCTCCGTTTCAGGCTCAGCACAGGTTACTAAACACAGTAGTAACAGTAAAGTACAGAGTACACCCAGTAATGCCAGAATGCAAAACAATGCATCTGCAGCAAAGAAGTAAAGTTAAACATATGCAAGTTATTTACATTCCAAGTCATCTGAATATTGCAACAGACTCCAAAAGAAGGAAAATATATCTATCTGTTATAAATGACAGCTAGACATGAAAATAATCCTGACCATAAAAATGAGATGGGATAGATGTCATTATAAAGATTTATTTGCATCACACCTGTACAATAAACTCTCAAGCTATGAGCTGTGAATGAGCTCCTTTCTGTGGTCCATTGTTTGATACCATCAGCCTCCATTTTCCTACTATGTGTCTCTAAGCAAGTAACTTAACCACACAGTACTCCTGGGACAAGTCTGAAAAAGGGTCCATGTGGATCAGTGCATAAATTAAAAAAAAAGTCATACAAGCAACAAATTATATTTCAATACCTTGTATATAGGGTCGTCTTTATATATTTCTTCTGATTTCTGGACAATCAAAAATTCTACAACAGAAAAGTCAGAGTCATTCTGAAATCTCTTTTTTTGGCCAAGGCCACCATATTTTACTCTGTGACCTCAAATGTCAACCACATAATCCTTGTTAGTGCCCCTACAATACAAGCTACTAACACAAGGAAAGCTTTATATGCTAATCTTAAAACTCTCAGTCTAACAGTCCTAAATAGAAACAGTTTTGCACTATATGGATGAAGATACACATCTGACATTTATAAAGAAAGATCCAAACCTTTAGACATACTTAAATTATTTGTTTCTTTCATGAAAGGAAAAGAGGGTTACCCAGTAACCAAACAGCCTCTTTCTAAGTGTTTAGCACATTATATTTCTGACATAAGTACTTCAGGAACTTAGCTGTTTTGGTTAGGGTCCACTCTACCAGACCAGCAATTATGTCCAGCTTTTTTTCCCAGGAATCTATATGCTCAAGGTATTTGCAAGGTAGCTATATCTCTTCGAAATGTTACATACTTGTTGTTCCATCTAATGGCAAAGTAGAATTTGCTTCTGCAGTGTTGCAGGAAGTGCTATATATATCAACCATCTATTTTTGAAGCCTATATGGTTTGCTGCTTGGTAGCCTTCCAAGCTATGCATTTAATCATTATGATGCATATATTAAGATCCTGTTTCATCCATCTGTTCAATCAGACTTTTGAGAGTGGAGCTACTTGTCAGATCTGTTCCAGCTGTTTGCTAATGTTCTCAGCCTTGAGCTCCTAAGCTTTGCCTTTCCATAACGCTCTACACTCCCTCCAGCTTCAGATCTCACCACTGGAAATAGTCTATTCACTGTGCAGATAAGTAGTCTCTATTATTATTTATATATTTAGCCTTTTTTCCTCCTATCCTTATCTTTTCTTGGTTAACATCTAACATTTGAAAGAGTTTTTCTGTTGATCTGTTTTCTGTCTAAGCTTGTAGTTTTGCCTCAGCTCATCTCAATACTCAGGTGGGTTGCCTAGTATCTTTCTTCATCATCATCATCATCATCATTTTTCCAATGTTTCTGGGATTTTGAACCACCACAAGACTGCTCCAAACCAGCTTTCTTGGGACTTTGTCATATGCTTTCTCCAAGTCTAGAAATGCCCAGTTGGATTCATTCCTCATCTTTAACATCTGTCTCACTACAAACATCAGGTCAGCAGTGCTGCATCCTAATCTGAATCCAAACTGCTCATCTCCCATCTTACTTTCTACTACTCTGCATATTGATTTATCAATCACCCTCTCCACAACTTTCATGCAATGTGACAGGAGTTTGATACCTTTTTACTACCCAGAGTTGAGAATGTCCTCCTTTGTTCTTGTACTCTGCTATGAGTATGCTTATTGTCCAGTCATCTGGGACACACCTTTCTCTCCACACTGCTATGAGTACCTACAAGAGCAATTTCTCCCTGTCTCTTCTTCTTGGCTATTTACACACACAAAAAAGCTCTTCAACTTTTCAGATGTTATTGCTACTGTTGTTGTAGTTTGCTACTATTGCTTTGTGGAAATCTTGCTACTCTGGTCACTAACTGATAAAATATTTAATAAGTGCTCTAAATGAAGGCATAAAATCCCACCCCAAGACCCTTATGATTGTTGTGTGATTTGTTTAGGTCCAGACAATTTCAATGTAGAGTGTTCTGTTTGTCAATGATTTAGATGCAGAGACCTTGCAGACAGACACAATAAACTTATAATTAAGAGTCTTTTGCTTCCAGACACACAGGCTTCTCAGAAGAGTGATAAAAGAAAGGAAAGACAAGGGCAGGGAGAAAGAGAAAGAGAAGGACAGGATAAGGAGCCAGGGAAATGGAAAGCAGAGTATTCTTCTTTGGATCCAAAGGTTTCTCATTCAGAAAAACACTCTTCAGTGTCATCCACTTCAGCTGCAGTAAGCAAGCCTCCCTTGGAGATCTTTGCCATCTGTGACAAATCACCTACTAGGATTATGAAAAGATGCATGCCAGAAAGGGAGATGTTGAAGATCATTCTATAAAGACTTTTATCAGCTTTCATCAATCTGATCTTTTAAATTATTCAGAGGCATTTCAGATTCAGCTTGGAAACCCATGATGTGTGCCTTTCTTAAGACCCAGCTAGAGTTGAATATCATCCCCCTCCCCATGTCCAAGGTGAATCGTGTTGACTCCTCTTAACTTTTATTAGTCCTTCCCATGTGCATATCTCTGTGCCAGTGGTTTCAGAGCTGACCTGTCTCCTAGAGCCCATAGCTGCAGCATTGATAATCTTTCCTCCTTTGGTTCCAATCTATTCACATGCAATGCACTTGATCCCAAGGCTTTTGAGTTTGAGTGAGACTAATAACAGACTACTCAATATTGACTATTCAGCTGTGTCTTTGGCTCTAACCCATGTGGGACCATTTCCTGTGTCTAAATGATCCACTTTGGAGCTGTTGTCATTGATCTCCTGCTCAGATCCATCTGGTTCCTCAGTGTTGGGGATTTGACCTTTGGTGCAAGTCACCACAGCTTCAGCTCAGCTCCTGAGTCAGACTACCAGTTGCCAATGGATCCCAGATCAGCATTTAAAGTCATGGAGAAAAAAACATATCTCCATTGAGATTTTCTGCAGAGCCTCCATTGGCATCAGCTCTATCCCTAGATACCCACCTAAGTGTTTTTAAGTAATCTTGGTTCCCAGGGACAGAGCAGAATTGATGTTCTCAAAGAAATAGCTACAATGCCAGCAGATTCTTCCTTTTACATGTTCTCTTCCTTGGAAATCTCTGATAAGTAATAATCAGAGATTCCAAAAAGAGAACATATAAAAGGAGACATGTGGACTCCCCCAGGGAGACCCCATGTTAAACATGGATTTGAAGGATCGAGTAGATTCCACACAATCCCCTGCTGACATGCCTAAATTAGAAAATCCCTTGAACTAATGAAACAGAGTGGATCTTGGCCCACTGAACTGCCCTCTCAGGATGAGAAAGTTATCTTATAGGTATATGATTCTGCTCCCTCTACGTCTTGGGTGGGCCCCTTCTGCAGACAGTCTTACAGGCTTGATCATTAGGAGGGCAGGGCTATAGCCTGACAGTGGGAAATTATATCCTGCAAGCCTGGTACAATATTGCACCCACCTAAGGATAGGCAGCTCTGATCAAAAGACCCTCTGGTGGACTCCATATGATCATTACAGCAACCACCAAGCAGGAGATTTTAGATGAGACTTCAGGAGTCCATTCCTGTAATACAGAATAAAGGATGATAGATGGAATAGAAGTGAGTCTACACCTATAGCAACTTTGCTCTTAAGGCATTAAACTGCCAGACACATAAGAATAACTTCCAAAGAGACCTAGCTCATCATGCTGTGGATACTTTGTGAAAGCTTCCTCCACAAAACTCTCAGAAACAACTTGAGATGACTTTGCAGATTCTGTTAAACATTACGAGACATCTCCATGTGACTGCTCCATAACACTGTTGATGGGATGGTTAGAGCATTAGCCACTGGAATCACCATGCACCTCCACACCTGGCTCCACTTATGTAATTTAATGGACAATATCAAGGCATCCTTCACCAATGCTCTCTTTGATGGCACTTCTTTGCTCAATCTTACAGTGAGAGAGAGGTTGTTGAGGTGTGTGAACTGGAAGGCATGACATTGTGTGCTATTGGAGTTCAGTTTGAGAGCCCTCAATGAGCTTTCAACAGAAATCAGCAGAGTTCCAAATTCTTGTGGTTTAGAAAGCCCCAATATAAGCCCTGTGATTCTACCTCAAACAGGAGTGGCAGCAGCAGAGGCATTCCCTTCAATAGACACTGACCAAGAAGTTGGGGTGGTCCACACAATCAAAGTTTTCATGGTCCCTTCTTCAGAAAGCATAATCAGTGCCCCTGAAGGCTTACCCAGCTATCTCTGGAGGTAGTCGGGGGCATATTTCTCTTAAGTCAGATGCAGGATTGACCATCATGCAATACAAATAGGTGAGAGAGAGAGAGAACATCCAGAGGCTGTATCATTCACTTTTCCAACCCCCCCCCCACCATTACACTATGCCTTTCAGATGTTCCACCCTGCGAGTACAAAGCGACCAAAAAGGAGATTTACATAATTCTTAAAAAAAAGAGCCATCCAGGATGTCTTACCAGAACAAAAAAGGTCAGGACGTTATGACAGATTATTTTTAGTACCCAAGAAAAACAAGGACCCTAGGTGAGTCCTGTACTTCAGTGGCTTAAGCCAATATGTGGAAATGACCTCATTCAAAATTATCATGGTGCAAGTGATTCTGCCATGTCTATGGGCAGACAATTAGATGTGCTTAATAGACTTCCAGGATGCTTACTTCAGCATAAAGATTATGAAAGAATCCTAGTGGTACCTATGCTTCTGTGTGAGAGCCGGTCACCATCAGTTCAGAACCTTGCCCTTCTGTCTCACCATAGCCCCCCAGGTGTTCACCAAGTGCAAAGCTGAGGTCGCAGCCCATTTGCAGCTCAAAGGAATAACAACTTCTCCTATTTGGGGAGTGGATGACTGGCACCTCATTGTAAAAAAACTTAAGAGTTATTAATTTCAACCAGAGGTTACTTTTTACAGCTCTGCCTATCCTTAGGTATATCCATCAATCTTGAAAAATTGTGCCTCCACCCTACACAACACATCAGGTTTCTTAGATGTTGTCTAAATACAAGTTGTTGTTTTGTAAGTCTTTCAACAGAAAGGGTGCACACTATCAGGTCAACTGTGCTCCCATTGCTTCAGAAATATTCCCCTCAAACAATTTTGATTCTAAAAGCTCTATGTCATGGTAGCTTCTGGGGTAATGATCTTTCATGTCCATTTTCACATGGAAATTCTTCAGTAGTTACTTTCAACTCAGTGGTCCAATCTGTTAGACCCCTTGTCTCATCCCATCTGAATAATGCCATTGTGCAGAAACCACCTAAACTGGTTATTCATCTCACCATATCTTTTTCTTGGCAGACCCTTTATCTTACCTCTCCCAAATGCAGTAGTTTTCACAGATGCCTCTTCTCCATTGTGGGTTGGGGGCATTTCCAGGGAAAGATGGTCCAAGGATTATGGGCACAGGTGAAGGCTAACCTTCACATGATTATCCTAGAGATGAGAGAGGTCCTGCTAGCATTTCAGGGATTCCAGGATCTCCTTCCCCAGGTGGTGATTTTGATCTAAGAAGACAACATGTCAGTACTTTGGTACATTAACAAAGAGCCTATGATGGCAATGGCAAAGGGCATTAGATTTGTATATCTTTCTAGTGGTGATGTGCATTCCAGGAAAAGGTAACTACCTAGTCAACAAGTTCAGCTGGTCCATCCTGATGCACACAAGTAGTTGCTGAACTCTTCAGTGGCTCAAGAGATATTAAGTCACTGGTGCATGCCTTGCTGCAACCTTTTGTCATCTCTTCTAACACCAGATAAGTACTTTGTCCTGTTGTTGCCAGAGGAGCTAACATCATGGGATGATTTATTATGTCAGTGCCCCCCCCCCCCCAGTCTCCTATATGCCTTTTCAGCACTCTTCCCTCATTCCCAAGTTTCTTCAGAAAGCATCACAATACAAATCAGAAGTGATTCTCATTCCCCCTCTGTGGTCCAGACAGATCTGGCTCCCCCCTGTTCAGGTCTCCTCTGAAAAAGTCTCCCTGATGCTTAGATGCATAATTAGATCTTCTTTCTCACTCCTCCAGTCAGTGTTACCTAGACTTTATCAACCTCAAGCTTACCACATGGTATTGCCTGTTCCATTAATAGACAAGGACCCTTCTTTGTCAAATATGGCAGTTCATATCCTGTCAGCTTCCCAGAAAGTATATAGAATTAAATGGAAGAGATTCTCTGCTTGGGCTTCCAAACAGAATGTATACCTATTATCTGCCCATATCAGAAGTTCTACTCTTCCTGGCAACTCTATACAGACATGGATCTAGTTTCCCATAATTAAAGAACAGCTAGTCTCTATTTCCAAATACCATTATGACTTTCAAAATCATTCCTTAGCTTCTCAAAAGTTATGCAAACCATTCCTCAAAGGTTTATTTCTGTTACATCCTCCTGTAAAGGACCCAACCCTTTCATGAGATCTAAATTTCATTTTAGACACTTTCATGAGACCACCACTTGAACTAATCTCTTCAATAGACCTAAAATGCTATCAAAGAGTCTCCCATAGTAGCCTCAGAATCTAACCTGAACAGCCCATTCATCTGACAGTATTCTCCCCAAATCATTCTAATAGAGGAGAGTAGCTGCACATACTAGATGTTCACCATCAACAATAGTTTTGTTCACATAGAACCAAATCCTTTAGGAAGGATTTTCAGTTATTCACTTTCTTTGCCATGAGAAAGCTTGAGGAAAACCAACCATGTCTAAGTGGTTGTCAGGTTGTATAGACTTCATCTACTCAAGTAACAGCAAGACTCTCCCATCCAAACCAAAATCTCATTCCACCAGATTAATAGCTAACTGCACTGCCTTTCAAGAAACTTTACAGTAGAGAATAACGTACTGCATCTACATAATCTACTTTGACATCTTGGCAAAGCATCATTAATTAGATATATTTTTCAGGTCCAGTGATTAATTTGGGTGCTTTAGTCCTGAAATATATCCTTCCATGATGTCACCCAAGAAATAAGGTACCTTGGGATTTTGTCCCAATGGACAGATCAGAAAGCAGGATGAAACAAGATATGGAAGTTATATACTTACCATAATGCTGGATCTTTTTCATGATAGTCCATCTGATATGAAATCTTAGCTATACCTCTCAGCCTCCTAAAATAGGGACATTATTTTCTAACTTCAATTTTTTTATGATTTGCCACTAATTTGCCAGAAAACCACAATTTTCTGAAAAAACAGGCCAAAAGTATGAGGCAAAATATGGACATTCTGCACAAATCAATATAGTTGAGAGGTCCTGCATCCAGATTATCTCCTGTTTCTATATCATTCCAGGGTCTATCTGTGTGGTACTGGGCAAATTCAATATGAAAGTAGAATGAGTACAGAACACTATGGCAGGGCAAAGTCCAGGAGCTTGAGGCTGGGAGCACTGGCAAACAGCAGAATTGAATCCAACAAACAACTGCTGTTCCAATAGGTGTATTGGATGGTCTATGATGGAAAGGATCCAGCATTATGGTAAGTACATTGCTTTCATTTATGTTAATGCAGGGTAGGGCTTCTCCTGGTATCTCCTATATTGTTTACATGCTGATCTAGATTGTTTGAAATCCAGACTGTCTTGTTGTCTAAAAGGAGGAGTGTCTAGGTGAGTTGGGAGGAAAGACAGAGGTTGTGGCACTAGGCAGATGGCCGAATTCCATGAGAAACATAGAGTTTGAGAGTTGGCCTTGAGAGGTCAGGATGGTGATATGGGTGGAGGTAGGATCTGTAGATTTTCAGCCTTTGATTTCCCAAATCTTTTGAATAAAGGAGAATATTTGCTGCACACACTAGATGGTCACCATCAAGAACCAAATCCTTTAGGAAGGATTCTCAGTTATTCACTTTCTTCAAATTTTTGGCATGTTGGTAACAGTTCGTTGGTTTGTTTGCCCTGAGCAGAGTGAGCATGGCTTCTCAAGGATCATTGTTTTCCCAAAATGAAGACGCTCTTGACAACCTGTCAGCAAGAGAGGGTGTTTCGAATGAGGCGAACGCCGAAGGTAATCTAACCCTCTTACTGCAAATGGTAATGGATCGGATGGATGCGTTAACACAGAAAGTTGACGCTTTGCAAGCCAACAGCTTCACCATGCCTCGGAGTTCTGAAGAGGCACAACATTTAGCGTCGGGCAGGTGCCCTAACGCTACAGCTCCGGCTTTACTGAATAATCCAAGCGCACTACCGCTCACTGGTGCTACTATTTCTGGTGTAGTGCCGGTTTCCTTACCTAGCTCCTCACGAAGTTGTGATAGTTCAGAAATTCCACCTGGTCAAATGAACAGAACATCGATGAGGAATGGCGAACGAGACAGGAACGATTGCCTTGGTGCTAAAGACTCAGTAAGTCCTTCTATTAACAAATTCCTTAGTTATACGGACTTTTTCAAAGATGAAGTCACTGAAGTAAGTTCCGATAATGATTTAGAAAACGTAAGTGACTTAACTTCATTAATTAATACCTTTGACTCTAAACTTTTCAAGTGCAGGAAACTGCAGCTTGAAATTTCTTATTTGAAAGAACGTCTCACAAAAAAACTGGTCCCTAAAGGGTTACGCCAATGGCGTTTTCCAGTGGGTCTTGTTGAAGGCTCAGAATTTCACAATGAACTGTTAACCTTATTTGACCAGCAAGGTTTTGATTATATGAACATTATGATTGTACAATATCAAAAAGAGGTTGACGTGACTATGATTGATCTTGTGAACCTAGAGCAAACTATTAAAGGGGACCCTGAGTTTTTTAGGTATAAATATGAATTTTTGCGTATCTTTAGCAGTATTGATGCAACTATTAAAAAACTCACCAGCAATAAAAGAAAGAAAATTAGTAGAGACATTACTGAATACCGTCTTCATAAAGCCTACCCTCGACCACCATTGTTGGCTAATAAAACAGAGAGTACTGGTTTGAACATGACAAACCCATCTAGTAACCATCAAGAATCTAGCAACCAAGATGAGGTATTTCAAGAGTCTCAAGGGAACCTACAGCCATTGCCCCTTCGTCGTAGCGAGAGGCTACGTAGTAATGCCAGTAAACCTCCTAACTCTAATACCTCACGGGTTGACAATGACATTAGGGATGAATTCGACGAAGATGTAGTTAACAACTGTGCTAATGGAACCCACCAGCAGGGTTTTTTCAGGGGCAACAGCAACGGAAAGAACAAACAAACAAATGGTCAGAACAGGACCAATCAGAACAATTACAAGAACCGGAAGGGTCAGCGCAAGAGATGATCGACCGGTTTTCTGACTTAGAGGTCATTACTGATTCAAAAAGGGACTTTAAAATCTACAACTACACTTCCTTTCACATTGACTCTGATATGGTTGAATTTTTTTCTAGGGGGTTATCTTTCGTACCTGATAAGCCATTTGACTTGGTCAAATTATTGGTTGACCTTAAATTATTTGTGAGAAAACTAAATTTGAAAATCTTAATGGGCAACAGTTTTTCCCACCCAGGTACACTTAGAGTTCCTAGCGTCTATAACCCCCCATTGCATGATACCCTCTGTTTATTTGAGAAGATGTGTCAATATGATTTTAGAGCACTTAAGGCCAACCACCCCTCTAGTAAAAGGTATTACAACACCACAAGAGAGGAAAATCAGTTTTTGGAATTACTGAAAAATTGTAACATCAGGGTAATGAAGCCCGACAAGGGAGGTGGTTTGGTTTTTATGAATAAATGTGTGTATATCCAAAGTATGACTCTCTTGTTAGAAACTGATAGATACCAAATCTCTAGTATCAATGAAGTTAATAAAGCTTATGCTAAGATAAGAGGTTTAATAGAAGACCTCTTCCTTGAGAACTGCATTGACTTAGATCTATACCATTATTTGAATGTTGCAGCCCCAAGATTGCCGGTCTTATTCGGCATTCCAAAGATTCATAAATCTTTGGAGCATCCACCATTCCGTCCTATAGTTGACGGTCGAGGGTCCATTACTATCACTTGTGCTAAATATATTGACAGCATTTTAAGACCTTTAATAGCTAAAGAAGTGCACATTTGTAAGGATTCCTGGAGTTTCCTCCAGGAACTAAGTAAGATCCCGTTTCAAGCTAACTCCTGGTTTCTGACAGTGGATATTAAGGACTTATATACAGTCATACCCCAGATGTTAGGCATCCAATGGATACGTGAACTTCTACTTGAATGGAAAGTAGATGACAATGTAATTTATGTAGTTGAGATCTTACTTGAGATTGTATTAAGTAACAATTTTTTGTCCTTTAATAATAACATCTACCTGCAGAAATCAGGAGTGGCGATGGGATCACCTTGCGGAGGGAGCTTCGCTAATGGGGTACTAGCCTATTGGGAAAAGAATGTTCTTTTTACTGACCCCTGTTTTAAGTCTTCTGTCACCTGGTACACTAGGTACCAGGATGACATGTTTTTTATATGGAAGGCTTGTCCATCAGTTATACCTAAGTTCCTAGATTCCCTCACAGAAAAGACGCCGTTTTTGGAATTTACACATAATGTACAAGAATTAAGTGTTAGCTTTCTTGACATTTTAGTCAGAAAAGACTTGAAAAAATGTAGGTATCAGAGTTTCATCTATCGTAAGCCAACCTACTCTAATGCATTCCTGCACTTTACGAGTTCCCATCCTGGCTACCAAAAGAAGGCCGTAGTTAAAGGCCAGATGGTACGGGCGGCCAGGATGGTCTCGGACTTTGATGATTTTGTGCAGGAATGCGAATTTTTGAGCAATATGTTTGCTAACAGAGGGTATCCTGACTGGTTATTGAATGATACAAAATCAGAGGTTATTACTAAAAGAAGAGTAGGCTTTTATAAACCAATTTTAGGCACTGAAGACATGGTTTTGGATGACGTTTCTGAAGTTTCTCCTACATTAAGTCTCACAAACGTTTATCCAATTGAATCTGATTTGAGGTTTTTTTGTACATATTCAGTTGACCACCAGGAAATTAGAAAAGTGCTCAACAAATGTTGGGCCATTATTACTGAAGATACATTTCTAACAAAAAGATTAGGAGAAATTCCAAAGATTACTTTTAGAAGAGGGCAAAATTTAAAAAGTATGCTCGAATCTAAATCAAAGCCCACTAATCAATGCATTGGAGGAACCAAGAAATGTGGTTCCTGCAACCAATGTAAGTATATTCTTACTGAGTCAAAGGTTAGAATTAGAGATAAGGTATATAAAATAACGGGGCAGTTTATTTGCGAGTCTGTCGGAGTCATATATGCAGCTTTATGTCAAAACTGCACCGCTTTTTACATCGGAAAAACAAAAAGAAAATTTAAACAGCGGATTTATGAGCATATTTATGCAATAACTAAACAAGATGTTAACAATGCACTGGCTAGGCATAGTTTGGCCAGTCCAGGACATTGTTTTAAATTTGCAGTTTTAGGGAAGTCTCTAATTGATAATTTTAGTGGTCCTTGGCAGACTCACTTGGAAGTAAACGAACTTTATTGGCAGTTAAGAACATGGGCATACACCAACCCAGGTTTAAATGAATTTGTTACTGTTGCCCCAGTTTTGAAACTCTTGTCCAATAATAGATGAGCATTAGTATTTTATGTATAGAATCTCTATGTAGGGTTTTATTTACACTTTATTTGATAGAGTTTATATATATATTTTATATCACATATATATATAGGTGTGTGTATATATATATATTTATATATACATACATATATATTTTAAAAAATTGTTACATGTGATGTAAAGTCCTGATTTAATTAATGTGTTTTTAATTTAATTTAATATAATATATTTAATATATTTATTTATTATATATTATATATTTTAATATTTGAAATAGATATGTATTGCAGCCACACACAATCGAGGATTTACATGTGTTTGTGATAGCATATGTGGTTGTAAGTGCGTGTATGTGTGCTATGGTCAAAAGTTGTATTTGTTCTGCTGTCCTAGGTTTTAACATTATGTAAAAGTGATTTTCCTTTAATTTAACAGGCAGTTTTTAGAATTGTACGTAATTAATCAATTAACTGTTTGTATATAAACTAGGTCTGTTGGCTTGTTAATTTGTCTGATGAAGGTGGGACACTGTGCTCACCGAAAGCTTGGTTTTGTACTTTGCTCACGTAATTGTAGAGATTAAACTGATCCTGGGAGTGTTCACCTGCTTGGTTTGCTTATTTCTCCAAATTCAATATGAAAGTAGAATGAGTACAGAACACTATGGCAGGGCAAAGTCCAGGAGCTTGAGGCTGGGAGCACTGGCAAACAGCAGAATTGAATCCAACAAACAACTGCTGTTCCAATAGGTGTATTGGATGGTCTATGATGGAAAGGATCCAGCATTATGGTAAGTACATTGCTTTCATTTATGTTAATGCAGGGTAGGGCTTCTCCTGGTATCTCCTATATTGTTTACATGCTGATCTAGATTGTTTGAAATCCAGACTGTCTTGTTGTCTAGAAGGAGGAGTGTCTAGGTGAGTTGGGAGGAGAGACAGAGGTTGTGGCACTAGGCAGATGGCCGAATTCCATGAGAAACATAGAGTTTGAGAGTTGGCCTTGAGAGGTCAGGATGGTGATATGGGTGGAGGTAGGATCTGTAGATTTTCAGCCTTTGATTTCCCAAATCTTTTGAATAAAGGAGAATATTTGCTGCACACACTAGATGGTCACCATCAAGAACCAAATCCTTTAGGAAGGATTCTCAGTTATTCACGTTCTTCAAAATTAATACATTTGGGAAATGTTTGCCCAGTACCACACATAGAAGAAGTTGATAACTTATAATACACAGTCATTAGAGCTTTTATTTAAAAAATATTTATTTACTGTTCTAGAAATTCAGTCTGTTGATATTAAAATGTATTTATGTCTTGTACAGTTTATTATATATTCTATTTTCTTACATTTATGCCTTGTAGTCTTATACCAATTATCATTACTCAAGCAAATGCCTCTTGAGTTATTGAACCCAACTGGATCCTTCTAAAACTTTCCTCCTTGAAAAACAGTCACATTCTAATACCAGTCACCTATTCTCCTCCTCCAGCCTCTCTTAAAAATGTAAATCCCTTATTTTTACTATCACTTCAGCTGCCCACAACTGTTATTCTATTTGATTTTAACCCAAACTACCTAGGTCCCTTGAGAAATGACATTGCTGAGTTCCTAGCCAATATCAACCTTATGCAATTAGTCAGTGATGCTACTTGCCCAAATCTCCAAACCAGCAACCATTCCATTCTTGATCAGCTAATCACTAGCATCCCCCAATCTCATCATTTTCAATATAACTGCTCTTCCACCCTCATTCAGTGACCAGTCTTCCATAACCTTCCAAATTATTCACCAGTCACCAAAACTCCCCCCTAAACTATTAGTTACCTTCAGACCCAGATCCAGCATCAATACAAACAATCTCAAAAAAACACCTGGCAACTTTCAACTGATCTCCCATTAACAACTTACAGAATCCCAACTCAGCTGCAATAACTCAGCTTTTTCATATACCCACCCAAGACAAGTTCTTCCCACTGGCACAGTTCCTTTTCAAATACAACAAAACCACCTGGCTAATCACCGAACTGAAAGCTCTGTTAAAGCTTATGGACAATGCATGGTGTTCATGGAGACAAAACCCCACACCAGAAAATCATACTACCTTTACCTCTCTTCATAACCTAGCTCAACAAGTCATATGCAGGCACAAAATCAACTATTTCCAAAACAAACTACTTGCCCTATTGGGCAAACCCAAACATTTCTGGCAGGAAGTAAATCTTTTCACAGGCCAAAAATCTACCCACCACCACCCCTATCACCATCCAGACCTCTCAATATCAACTCTCAATCTTTGACTTTCTCATGGAATTCAGCCAATCACCTACCTAGTAATGCAACCTCTACCTGTCCCCCAACTCACCCAGCCGCCCTCCTCTTATTCACCTCCTTTATTTTTAAGAAAATTACTCACAAGGACCTTGATCTCCTACTAGGAAAGATACCTCTGGATGCACCCCTGGTAAAGATGACCTACTCCTTTGGTTTGCAACAGTGTGCAAAGACTTCCTTACGACACCTCTTCTATATATTTATAACCTCTAATTAACTCAAAATACAATGCCAGACATATAGAAAACTGCTGTTGTTAAACCCCTTCCCAAACAGCCTCAGCCAGAAAATGCCTCCCACTTCTGACTTATCTTCATCCTCCCTCCACTTAAAAACATACTTGAAAAACTAGTCTACAAGCAGCTGTCCTCTTTCATGCAACAGTAAAATCTACTCACTCTTAAATAGCAAAGACTTTGGACTGGCCAAAGTCCAATGACAGCACTTGTTGTTGTTGTTGTATCTTTCGGCTTTTCCCGGTTAGGGGTCGCCACAGCAGAACTCCGGTCCGCTAATGATTGGCAGTAGATTTGTACGTACTGAGTTGTCAGCCCTGATGTACAACCTTCAATGAAGGTATGCCCATTCACGCATGTCTCCACACAGAAGATGCTTTAGCTGAGAATCGAACAGGACAACGTCTTACTGTGAGGTGACAACACTACCGCAGCACCACCACCGCGGTATTAAAGTACAATGACAGCACTATGGTCACCAAAAGATGAGATTCTTCTCAGTATGGATAAAGGAAACTTTTCAGGAGCTTCTTCTATTATGTTACCAAAGCTTTTGATCTTATTGACCACTTTTTGGTCCATCACTCTTTCCAAGAAATTGGGGTTACCTCCAACACTGTCACCTGGTTCCAACATCATCATCATCATCAGCCCCCTTTTTCACATTTTCTACATGGGATTGGGGTATCATATTAACTGTCACCACCTCTCTTGATTCAATGCCACACTCATGCCTTCTTCGACACTCATGCTTGATTGTCACAGATCCTCTTTCACACAATCCATCCACCACGTCACTGGACATCTTTGCTTCCTCTTCCCTTCTTCCTGTCTGTCCCAAATCATTTTCACCAGATTGTCTTCTGCTTTCCTGCAAATGTCCAAACCATCATAATCAATTCTCTTTGATCTATTCTGCAATCAGAGCTACTTTGGCTTCTGCTCTTACATCCTCATTTCTTCATCTGCCCCACAGCATGCATCCTATCACCCTTCTCAGACACTTCATTTCCATCACTTCCTTCTTCTTCATCTGCTCTGCCTTTACATTCCAGGTTTCTGTACCATACAGTAGTACCAGTCATACTACTGTCTTGTACACCTTACTTTTCAGCTTCTTTGGCATTCTTCTGTTATAGACTATGCCTGAGACTCTATGCCACTTGGCTGCAACCCCTCTGATTCTAGCTTTGACCTCTTCGTTCAGACTTCCTTTCTTCTTAACCACGCCTTCCAGCTACTTGAAGCTGCTTACCTGTTCTGATATTTTCCCTTCTATCCCAATTCTCAGCTTCTTCTGATTTCCCCAATGTGGTGCCATTACCACTGTCTTATCTGTGCTTGGTTTCATCCCATATGCCTTCAATTTTGCATCCCATTCTCCTATCCTTTGCTGAAGTTCTTGTTCAGAGTCTGCCTGTAATGCCACATCATCTGCATACAGCAGCCTTGTTGATCTCTCCTCTCTGACTTGTTTTGCTAATGTAGTCCATCACCAGTATGAACAGCCATGGGCTCAGAGCTGAACCCTGGTGCATACCCACTCCCACTGGGAACCCCTCTGTGACACCGAACACTGCTCATACTTGAGTCATTGGGTCCTTGTACATAGCCAACACTAATTCTACCAATGTTAACCACCACAGTACTGCCCAAATCAGCTTTCTTAGGGCCTTATCATATGCTATCGCCAAGTCTAGGAATGTCCAGTTGGACTCTTTCCTCATCTCTAGTTTCTTCTCAACTATCTTTCTCACTGAAAACATCAAGTCAGTTGTGCTGCATCCTGATCTGAATCCAAACTGCTCATCTCTCATCCTAGCTTCCACTACTTTGCATATCCGTTTATCAATCACCCTCTCCAGAACTTTCATACAATGTGACAGGAGTTTGATGCCTCTCTACTGCCCACAGCTATGGATGTCCCCTTTGTTCTTGTACACTGGCATGAGTATGCTTATTCTCCAGTCATCTGGGATATGCCTTTCTGTCCACACTGCTATGAGTACCCTCAGGAGCAATTTCTCCCCTATCTCACCCAGCATCTTTATTATATCTGCTGTGACCTCATCTGAGCCTGCTGCTTTCCCAGACTTCATTTTCTTTAATGGTATCCTTACTTCTTCTAGGGTGGGCTCCTCTTCTTCTCTCATTGTAAGCTTTTTCTGGGGCAGTACAACTTCTATGGGTTTTTCTTCATTCAGAAGTTGCTGGAAGTACTCCTTCCATCTACCTTTGATGTCCTGTGGACTGGTGAACATGTTATTGGTGGCATCTCTTATGAAGGGTGTCTCAATATCTTCTTTATCTTTCTGTCTTTGCCTTGCAACCTGATATAGTTTCTTTGTGCCACCTACTGAGTCATTTTCCAGAATCTGGAAGAGTGCCTCCAATGCCCTGTTCTTTGTTATTGCAACTCCTTTCTTAGCTTCTTTGTTAGCCAACCAGTATTCCTTTCTAGCCTGGTCCATTTTTTCTGTCTCCCACTTTTTCCTGCACTCCTTCTTTCTTTTAATGCCTTACTGGACTTCTGGACTCCATCACCAGGTTTACCTTATTTCCATACATGGCTCAGCCATGTATCAGTTCTGTAGTCCATGATGTTTTGAGGCACTGCCATTCTTCTTCACCTCCACCTATTTCCTCTTCTTGGGGTGCTAGAGCCCTGGGTAATTCATTGAAATGTAATACTTTCTCTCCAGTCAACTTCCACTTCTTCAGTCTGGTCTCTGTTGACATTATAGTCTTCTCTGACCACTGCTTGAAGTTGATTGACTTGTACCTCAGTGCCCTTTCCTTACTAGGAGAAGTCTACCTGAGTTGCATGTTGGCCACTTTTGTATAAGATCTTGTGACTGCCTCTCTTTCTGAACCATGTGTTGGATACTATCAATCCACTTCCCAAACATAAATCTAGAATGGCCTTTCCTTCTTTATTCCTATTTCCCCACCCATGTGGATCCAGGCTGTACTCATATCCTGTTCTGTTTTTCCCAATATGTGCATCCAAGTCACCCATTCTCAAAACCAATTCTTGCTGTCTTGCTTTATCTAGTAAGTTCTGCAACTGCTGTCTGAATGCACTCTTTTCTTCACTATCACAACCCTGCTGTGGGGCACAGGCTATTATAAACACTGCCCTATCATTACACTGGAGTCTGATTGCCATGAGTCTGTCATTAATTATGATGATATCCCTCACTGCCTTCTGAAGCCTCTCTCTCACCACAGTTCCCATACCATTTCTAGCCTGTCCTCCTCCTGAGTAGTAGACTCTGGATCCCAAGCCAAGTTGCTTTGCTGCACTGCCCTGCCGTCTTGCCTCTTGGATATGTAATATGTCCAGCCTCCTCCATATCATCATGTCATCCACTTCCAAGCTGTATTCTGTTAGTGAACCTACATTGTGCAGCAATTCTCAGGTCATGTTAAAAGGTTGATTGGTTTTATGTCCATCTTTTGCTCAACAGAGCATTCCCATGTAACCCAGGCTGGGCAACTGGACACTGGCCAGCCAGTAGCTTATTGACCAAAGGATGCTGGACTTTATGGCAGGCACACACTGGCCAATAAGGGCACATACACCCCTCCCACAATTAGCATGAGTCCCTGGCATAGGTCGGAGTAGGCTGGGTCCTTAACCCACTTATCACCAGTAACTACCCTTGCCTATTTTGTCGACATTAGTCAACATGATCGAATCACCTAAAGCCATATTTTACATTGTTGAACGGCTAACCCTGCCATGATGCACAGTATGTGATATGTGTTCTCCTGTCTTGAGGATACTGCGCACCACAGTAGATGCCCACAGTGGTTGGTCTGTACAACTCTTCCTCCTACAGGGCATCATGTAGAGTCTGTGATTCTGCCCACAGCTCCATTCATTGGTGAGTGAACCTCTTTCCAACCTTTCTCAACAAATAGGTATTTCAGAGTCAAAATAGGCTCATCTCTATCACCTCCAGCACCCCTTACCAGAGGAGTGTCCCAGGGATCCATACTCATGCCATTGTTGTTTTCAGTCTTTATTATCAAACAACTTTCTGATCTCCCTAACCTTCCTATCACTAATTATGCAGATGATATGTTTTTTCTTTGATCCAGTCCCTCACATTCAGCTATAGAAACCCAGCTTCGATCTAACCTCCACTCCCTTACTTTTTGTCTAAAGAAGCATAAGCTACTCCTAAACTCCTCCAAAACAAAAACTATGACATTTGGAACCTCACAACAGCTGAAAAATCTCCTAAAAATCTCAATATTACAGAGCTCAATGGTTCCCCAATAGAAACAATCATGTCCATTAAATGCTTAGATTTATGACTAGACCAATCACTTAACTTCCAAAGCTACAGGGAAAACACCAGGAAAAAGATCAGTTCTCTTTTATTCTGGTCCTGGCAAATGTCTCCCTTTCTCACCAGACCAGCTAGAGCTGCAATAAACAAAGGAGTCCTCCTTGGTCAATCACAGCCACTAAAAAAATTAATCCTCTCTACAGTCCATTGAAAACAAAAACTGCTGATTCATTTCCAATCTCCCCTCCCCCCCAGAAACACAACTGCATAAACCTCCCCAACGCCAAGTGGCTACCAGTCTCCTAAAGAGATGAGTTACTCCTAGGGTCTCTTCTTTTCAAACTACTTCAACCAGGTGCCTTCCCATCTCTTGCTGCCAAACTTCATAATAAAACTATCCCTTACATCCTCCACAACTTCTCCCAATTAACTCCCTCATTCCAGACATCCCAAACAAAACTGCACAGTACCAACAATTCCTTCTCCATTCTTTTACCCAAACTATGGCAATCCCTCACCTCTCACCTTAAAGAAGATTCCTATTTCGCCATGTTTAGAACTTACCTCAAAAGACACCACCAAAAAACTCTGACTGTAAGTATTTTTCCATTGGACACATAGTCTAACTCCTTCCGCACCTGCATCATTCCTACTTTGACCCTCTGTTCTGTCCTGCTGCTTCCCTTTCATATTTTATACTAAAATTAATGCATGTTTGTTTTATAGGTTTATAGGTTCATAAGTGCTTACTAGGCTGTGACACTGCCAGCCCAGCTATCTGGAACTTTATAAATAATCATATGTCATTTGTGAATATTAATATGATTCATATGCTTGTCTTAGAAATGTAAGAGAACTGTATGTTATGTACTGAGCTTCAAGAATGTAACCACAGTGTACCCTACTGGAAAAGAACAAAAACGTATATAAACTATATACCTGTGCAAATGTATGTTTTAATAACAGAAGGTGGAACATACAGAGTTAACTTGCAAAACTTCAAGAAAATAAGTTGAAAAGTAAAGTGTTTTTACAATCGTGTTATCTCTCAGTAAGCAAACAATGTCTAGAGCTAGTGGTTTTCCTATTATTTTGAAACAGAAATAATTACTAGGTTTCAAATGTAAAAGTGTTTAATTGTTTTACGACTTCCAGTTCTGAGCAAACATCTGAAAGCTATGTATTTTTCACACAGAAATGTTAAATTTTATTAAGTTTCTGTTAGCCTGGGAACTGAAGGCAGGTGACAAAGAGTGATATCATACAGGCTACCCAGCAGTAATACGTGATATTAATTTAAGAACTCTGTCAGAGAGAGATTGTGCATTTTGTATCTTGTCTTGGACCTAGAAACATCCACTCATCATCAACACTACATTTGCATTGCTCTGTAAGTTAAGTTATTTAGGGCATAGTATCTTTTAGATATAGAGAGGAATATAGTAAAGATTAGTTTAGGTGTTTTCTGTATTTGTTTGAGACTGTCCTGTAATATTGTTTTAAAATATTTCCTGTGATTCAGAACTCTGTAGTTACTGTGTTGATTGAGTATTGTCTTGTTCTTTTATTTATTATTAAATATATTTAAACCAATCTTTGCGGTTGATATTTGTGAGACATATTTAAGCTCGGAGAGTACTTGCATATGTTTTTGGTGACACTGTACAGGCCACTCCTAAATAGCCTTGAAAGTCTTGGTCACACTTACCATTTGGATAATAATAATATTACACAGTAGGATTGGTCACCCTTTGTAAGGGCCTTAAAGTAGTTGATAAGTAGTAGCTGGTGGCAGCTGGTACTACCTTATAGTCTGGGCAGAAGGGGGCATAGCTAGTAAACCTGTGCCAGCCTTTCCCAGGTGTGTGTGTGTGTGTGTGTGTGTGTGTGTGTGTGTGTGTGTGTGTGTGTGTGTGTGTGTATGTGTGTGTGTGTGTTTGCATATAAATCAAATCTCAAAGTGTGTGTGTGTGTGTGTGTGTGTGTGTGTGTGTGTGTGTGTGTGTGTGTGTGTGTGTGTGTGTGTGTGTGTGTGTGTGTGTGTGTGTGTGTGTGTGTGTGTGTGTGTGTGTGTGTGTGTGTGTGTGTGTGTCAGCTACATGGGCAGGGACATGAAGCGCTGGTTGTACAGAGAGGGTGCTGGAGGTTTTGGCTTGGCTGAGATCTTAACCCTATAGCTGTGCCAGTGGGGAATCTTATTGGGGATCTGGAAAAAGAGGCAAAAACCAGCCACAGACTGATTGTGATCTCTGTGTGCTCTTAAGGGAAATTGCACTTTACTGTGTGTGTACTTGCCATCCTTCCAAAGTGTACATCCCTCACTGGTGATAGTGGTGAGGATTGAGACTTCTTGATTACTGGGCCAGTGCAGGGGCGCCACATAGGCTAAAGACCACAAGGACATTTGTAAGCCTAGCCATGTATCCCAAATCTCTGACAAGTTTTGATACCCTTGATAAGTGTAAGCATGGGCCTGGGAGATGAACTATTTACAGGTTACCTGTGTCCATTAGAGACATAGGTGCCAAACCAGGGATGAATTTCCAGTTTACCATCCAATAGTCCAAGTTGCACTTGAATTGGGTTAGGGAGGAACTCTGCTTCACATGGATGGGAAGCCTGTTCCATAGATGGGGTAGTCTCTGGGATACATACCTATCTCTCCAGCAGGTCCTATTTATATCACAGACAAGGTTTAAGTCTTTAGAACGGGTAATTCTGGTGCTATTTGTTTTGTGGATATGCAGGAGGTCCATTAGAGTGGGATCTGACAATACCCTGTATGCCAGGCATAGATCTCCCCTCAAAAGTTTGTAGGAGACAGAATACAGGGATAGGGCCTTGAGGCAGTCTGCATAGGACATTTTACTTACACCCTGAATTCTTTTAATGAGAAACTTCTGTGCATGTTCCAGTTGTTGGATATGCCTGGTTTGGTACATACCAAAGGGGGTATTGTACTCAATGATAGGTCTGATGAATGCTGAGTACAGTGGAACAATGACTTCCTTGGACTTAGATGCCATACATTTGTTTATAAGTTGCACAACATAGAATGATTTCCTCGCCACTGTAGATACATGATGGTGAAAGGCTAGATTACAGTCTATGTGTTTCTCTAAGTCCCTGACTACTGGGACAACTCTCGTTTTCCTGCTCTGATAATATTTACAAATTGTATCAATTGTCAATGGGATTATCTACCTTCTGTGATTACTCTATTTGTGAATTTCTTCTGTTTTATTTATTTATTTATTCATTTTAGTTATTTTTTATGAAATTTCTTCACCTGGACTGGACCTGCAAATGGTCTATTGTGATCAGGATACCAGCCCAGTAAACTAACTTGAGTCTATTATACATTTCAGTATCTTATAAACTGTTTTATTTAGATGTATTTGCTAACTTGCTTGCTTTCTAATTTCTGTGGGTACTTTGGCTTGCTAAAGGAGCATATGGTGGAGTCTCTCTATTATTCTACTCTTGGTCTGCTAAAAAAGAAGAAAGTAGGACACATGGTGCCCTTTGCATCCATGTTGCCCTCTAATGGCCATGGGATGAGACTGAAACAGGGGCAGAAAGAGTACCTGGTGTGTTTATAATACCTGGATTGGACAGCTTGTAGTAAAGTAAAATGGCCATTGCAGCAAGAATGAGAATGCTGGGGTGTAACCTTAGGGGGGCAGATTCTAGAAGGAAAGAATTAATGCTCCCTGTCTCTATGTTCTGGTCAGGCCACACTCTGAATACTGTATGCATTTCTGGAATTAATACTGGGAATGGGGTGTAAGGCTTTTGGAAAGCATTCAGATGAAAGTCACCAGAAGGTTTTGAGCATCAGAGGGTAAAAGGCATAACTAGAAACTAATGGAGATGCAACTTCCTACTGTACTCCAGCAGATGAAATGACACATGATATGGGTAAATAAGAATATATCACATAATTTTAAATGGGTCACTCCCCAGCATGATAGACAGAGGAGGGGACAGGAGATTGCAAGGACTCACTACTCCTAAAATCTGCAAAAGGAAGATAGGGAACATTTTACCAACATAAATATTTCTTTTAAGTATGACATATGTAGACTATGTAAGGTAGAGAAAAAAAAAACATTGCCACTGGAAAAGTTCCAAACAAAGTCTAAGGAAAACTGCATAAAGATAATGCATAAATGTGAAGAAGTGCTTATTCACTGAAAGAGTGTTAGGCAGTTGGAAGTGACTACAAAAAGGGGTCACGTCTAGAGCAACAAGAAAGGAATATGAATATCTGTTGGAAAAATGGAAAGACGTACTAGAAAGGAGCATGAAGATAGCCAGAAAATGTTCCAGAAGATTATTTTCTATAAAGAGACATTAATTTTGAAAATGTATTAATAAAAAAAAATCTGAATGTATAAAAATACCTAGTGGTGCACACTGAGTAGATCTGTAAAAATGTACTGTTCTTATAAGAACAGAAACCATTTCAAAAAGAACAGTGCTACAGATGACAGAGATGAAGGAAGCTTACACAGTAATTTTAACATAAGCTAAATAAAATATTACTGCAATAGCAGGAGTGCCACAAATGCATTAACCTTTTGCCTTTTGTATTATTGATTGTGTTGTGAAGCCCCTAAACTTGCAGAGGGGAATTTACACAGTTTTTATTAAGAGAATTCATAAAAATAGCCTGAACTGAATTTCATAACATTATGTGAGTAAAGCAGCCCTGCACTATTTGTAGTCCTCGGCCAGAGAGCATGATGGATCTGCAATGGAAGTACATAGACAAGGACAATGGAGATAATAGGCAAGACTGTCTCTGGTTGTCACCTGCCTCCTGTTTTTAAGTTTCGGTTTTGTTATCCTAGTGGTACGTAATGTAAGCAATGTACAAAAGTATAAACCTGTGTGAATGTAAGATCGCCTAAACTGATAGTATATTCATTAGCACTCTTCTGGAACTACTGGACTGCCCTTCCAAGCTATCAGCTCTGAAAAGGATTTTGTCAGTGGGAGATAAGAACTGAAATTCAGTTTTCCATTACATGTCTATTAGGCACTAACATCACACCCACGCTTGGCTTGTCACCACTGAAGGCCAGCATCTCAGAAGAACATTTTAAAAAGTTAATTAACTTGCTTGGCTGCTGTGACAGCTGAACTGGCATTTGCTCACAAGCTGAGTGCACAAACCCTAACTATGTTGTTTCACTGGCTGATACATGCAAAGCCTAAGTCTCTGAGAGGTCGTCTTGTTACTTGGTTGATGAGGAGTCTTGAAAAAGAACTAGAATGATAGCAGAGCACATCTGCTCCTTGTATTACAGCCAGGCTAACAACATTTTGTTTTTTAAGACACTAGCCTTTCCTTCACTCCACTTATTGCAACTTGCTCCGTGACATATGAGTGAGAGGCAATGACTCCCAGCCACACATGACGCTTTGACTTCTTACACCATCGATCAGTCTGAAGGTTCCATCGTGTTCCCTCATCTGTTCTTACTGGTTCCATGTGATATCCAATGCCAAGGGATG
The DNA here is from genome assembly GCF_019279795.1 of Protopterus annectens. Lineage (NCBI taxonomy): Eukaryota > Metazoa > Chordata > Ceratodontiformes > Protopteridae > Protopterus > Protopterus annectens. Next base: position 1,052,543,986 of record NC_056746.1, on the reverse strand, counting down.
CGGTTTTCCAAACCACACACACACACACACACACACACACACACACACACACACACACACACACACACATACTTCTCCAAGCCACAAGCACACAGACACACACATGCACACAACTGCTTTTTCAAGGCTTGTATCATTAAATATCTGTCTTAAGTCTGCCTGTTCACTAAATTTTCATTCTGACGCTTTCTTCCTTGCTTATATACATTTGTTAAGGAAGTTATGCTTGGCAAAAAAGCAGTAATGTTAAATTCAGTTTGCCAGTTTGACCTAAATTGCAATTATTAGTTTACAGTGTAACTTAACATAATGAAAACTACACTTACATGCTAGAATGAAGAATTTAGGAACTAGCAATCCATTTGTTATATATTTGAATAAATGGATAGTATGTTTTTAATTTTGCAAAATAATCAATTTAAATTGGAGCTTTTCTGTTTTTTTATTCTACAACATGCACTAAATGTATTCTGCACATTTTTACATGGAATAAAGACATACAGTTATTTTCTATAATGAGACATTCATTTTGCGTGTGTGAATGGGTGTGCCTTCCTTGAAAGTTGGTCGTCAGGCTGGCAACTTGGCACCATAAAAATAATCCACTGCCAATCATTAGCAGACCGGAGTTCCACTGTTGCGACCCCTAACCGGGAAAAGACAAAAGACAAACAACAACGACATTACACTAATAGTATTCATTCTTATATATATAGATGGAATATCTTTATCTTTATACTGTTTCTGAGGCTAAAGTGAAAATTTGACACACCTAAATTACTTATGTTTTATTTGCACCTATGGCACTGCTTTTGTTGTATTTTTGTTAGATAGTACTATGATGATTTCTCTTTACAAAGTTTGTGATCAAGTTTCATATCATTGTTGCTTTGTAAGACACTAAGTGCTGTTGTCCTGAAATTTCAGGTGACTTTCAGATTCATTGCAAGTTCTATGACACGTTGAAATTCCAAGCATTAGATTTCTTAAGGAAAAAGAGTAAAGAGTACCTTCCATAATAGTAATAATAATAATAATAATGATAATAAATAATAATACAGCATGATAGGTTTAACAGCATAACAAAGAGTTAGAACTTAGGGCCATACCTCTAAACTGCTTTAATTTAGAAATAAAGGTATGATTTTAGCCCTCAGATTTACCCTTATTCCTCTTAGTTTACACACGTTCCTCATAAAGTCAGAACTACTTATGGGTATATAACATATTAAATCAATAAAACTAAACCTATGCAAAGACTTCCTTCCACTGACAACATAAGATCCAGTATATAAAGACCTTCCATTGTAAAAAATAAAGTCTTGTCTTTCTCACCATATGCTATGATTTGTAAAGGCCAGTGCTGGGAGTTTTAATGCTAAGAGGTTGAGAAGTATGTTTAGAACCTCAAACATTCTTGGACAATCATAAATTGGGTTTTGGACGAGTTTAGGTCACCTCAATATACCACTGTGCACTCATTTTTTCAAAGAGGTTGGACCAGTGCAACTTGGTGCTTTAATGTCACCTGGTAACTGCAGGTAAGTAACATAAGGGATGTTACTGCTTTAAAACTCTAAGCAGGAAGATAGGTTTCTTAGTAAAGGGAACTGTGGTGTGGGTGAAAGAAAGCTCCAGATCAGTCAACTCATACCTTACTAATCATATCATATGCATCACGTTATCCTTGTTCCATTCACCTCTGACTAGTTACTGTCCCACAGAAGCCATGTTTCTTTTGACAGTGATACATAGTCACCACTGTATTTCTACAAAAAAACACAAAAGTTATGCCCCATTTCCAGTGGAAACATAATCTCTGCACCATTTCTACCACAAAATCTAGGCTCCTTTTTCCAGTAATACACAGTCAGTTCACCATATCCACCTTGGAATCTGTGCCTCATTGACTAATGATATATAATTAGAATAACTTGTTGACCAACAGCACCTAATTAATGCACCATTCACACCACTGATTCAATGGTGCATTTACAATGAAGCAACCCACCTTCTTATCAACTTCGCTGTATTAGTGGCTGTGAGGAAGATGATGGGTCTCTTGTGAATGTCATGATTGGTATGGCAATGTACCACAGAAAGGAGAGGTGGTAGTGTCCCTCAGAAGTAAGAAACAATTTCCCCTGTGGCCTTCATGGTACACTGAAATTAGTATGGTTGTTTAATGCATGAAGAATGGTTGTGTCATTCATTCATAAGGGACAATGGTTTGCCTGGTCCTGGCGGCCATGTTGGAATCAGAATGAGTGTACTCCACATAATGGACGGATGACTGACCTCAGTCAATAGTATTGGACAATGTCTTGTCTTATCCTGGTAGTTAAATCTGAACTGGTATGGTAGTGTGACACAGGAGGAAAAGGCAGTAGTGTCACCCAGTAGTAAGGGGCATTATCCTGCCTGAGCCTCGTGGATATGTCAGTATTAGAATGGCAGTTTATTTTTTATTTTTATTTCACATTTGTTGACCGGGCTGGTCCAACTGGATATTGAGTCCATTTTCAGTGGAGGCTCAGGGAGAAAAGCTCCAAAAATACTTTCATTGATAAACAGAAATTACAGAGAGTAACACTTTAGTTAATGAGCATTTAAAGTAACAAGTTCTGTCGGGTGCAAAAGTTAGGACATTAACATACTAGCAGTCAATTTACTTGTGGACTAAAAATTAGTAGGCAGAAAAGGTGTAAATAGTAGAAATAGATGGAAATGTTAGTCATGGTTTATGCAGGGGCAGAGCCAGCAGGTTCTAAGGAAAGTTTTGAGCTGGGTTTTAAAGCAGTGAGGAGAGGAGATGGAAGAGAGATTTTCAGGAAGAGAGTTCCATGATTTTCCAATAGCGTTAGAGAACAAGGAGTTACCTGCCAAGGTGTTGGCTTTACAAGTTGCTATGAGATGTTTGTTAGAGGAACGTAGGCTTTTGAAGTTACAGTAAGGAGTTATAAGGGAAATGAGTATAGGGGTATTAGTGGGCTTGTACAGAATTTTTTGGGGTAAGGAGAGTTGATGAAACAAGATCAGATTTTGCAATTCCAGCCATCCTAATTCCTTTAAGTTTTTGCAATGGCGAGTTCTGTAAGTAGAACCAGAGGCAAATCTGGTGATACTATTATAGGCAATAGACAGTTTCTTGAGGTTAGATTTGGAGAGGTTAGTATAAATAGGTGAGGCATAAAGGAGAGTTGAAACCAGATGGGAGTGGGCAATGGAGGTTCTGGCCAGTGGAGTAAGGAATGGTTTGATTCTATAAAGTGAGTCTAGTTTTCTGTTGACTTGTTTAATAGTGTTATTTATGTGAGAATCAAAGGATAGGTTGTTATCTATTTCAACTCCCAGGAGCCTAGTGGAGGGGTCTGGAGATATACTGGTGCCATTATTAGAGAGGACTGAGAAGTTGAGAGGAGGGGACTTGCGGGTGGGGGAGAAAAGTAACAATTTGTTTTTTTTTTTAGGGTTTAATATTAGACATCATTTAAGGAACCAAGCTTCTGCAGTTAGAAAAGTCTGCTGGGTGATAGAGTGTAGTTCAGAGGCAGATGAGGCAGAACAGATCAGAGTAGAATCATCAGCGTATTGTATACAGGTAGCTAAGGGAATACTAGTTTGCAGATCATTAATAAAAACAGAAAATAGAAGGGGGCCAAGAATAGAGCCTTGGGGGACTCCTAGGGAAATGGGGAGGTGGTTGGATAAGTTATTATGCCAGAGTACTGCCTGTTGTCTATTTTGAAGGTAGGAGTGGAACCAATTTATGGCACTAGAGTCTAAGGCTAATGTTTTCAGTAAATTTATAAGAATCTGGTGATTGACCATATCGAAGGCTTTGGATAGGTCAATGAAGAGAGCAAAGGTGAGGATATTATTGTTCCGATTTTTGTTGATGCAGTCAGTGAAGAAAGGAGGGCAGAAGTGGTGCTATGGAAGGGTCTGAAACCATCCTGACAGTTGGATAGGAGGTTGTTATTTAAAAGGTGTTTAAGAAGCTGTTTTTGGATACATTTTCCATTATTTTAGCAAGGGGGGAGAGAAGGGCTATGGGTCGGTAGTTAGAAAGCTCTATTGAGTCACCACCTTTATGTAGGGGAACGATATGTGAGGTTTTCCAGATTGAGGGAATGTAGCCTTTGGTAATGGTTCTGTTAATTAGAATGGAAATAGGATAGGCCAATGGTTTGGCAGCAATTTGTAGATATTGGGGGGGTAGAAGGTCAGCAGATGGGGAGGAGGTTTTAAGTTTGTGGAGAAGAGAGCAGATGAGGGATGTGGGTACAGGTTGAAGTTGTAAATTGGGGAATAGAAGTGGAAGGGGAGGAGGGCTGAGAAGATATATCAGAGGATAGTTGTTTAGATAGAGACTGGACAGTTTTAGTGAAGAATGTATTAAAGGCATCAGCTGTTTGTTTTGGGTTGTTATGGGAAGAGTTTAAGGGGTGTGGGGTGTCGGAGTGGCCAGGTTTTAAAAGTCTATTAATCCCTGCCCAAAACGTTTGTGGGTTTAGCTGGTTAGTTTGTTGTAGGTGGCAGAAGTAATTTCTTTTGTCTAGAAGTACGGCTTTTTTTGTAATGTTTCTTATTTGTCTAAATTTAAGATGGTCGCTGGGATCTTTGGTACTATGGTATTTGGTCCCAAGTTTATTTTTCATAATTATTTTATGCCGTGTGTCTTTTGAGAGCCAAAGGGCTTGTTTTGAGTGAATTCTGACAGATCTTAAAGGAGCATGAGAGTCTAGTATAGATAGGAAATTTGAGTTGAAGTATGCAACAGCGTCATCTAGTGGTAGAAGTTTAAGAGGAGACCAATTTGTAGTTTGTAATTCAGTAAGGAAGGATTCAGGGTTAAAGTTTCTATTTGTTCTGATTTGTTTATATTTAATAAGGTGAGGAGTAGGGCTTTTATGTCTTATTAAATAGGTGAGGGCATGGTCACTTAAGTCATCAGGCAGAGTTCCTACTGTGTAATTTTGGTTGTGACTGTTAATCAGAATCCAATCCAATATGCTTTCTTTATTGTTAGATTTGTTTGTTCTGGTTGGGGTGTTAATGGTTTGTGAGAAGCCATTGAGATTTAGGAGGGAGGGGGGACTCCTGAGGTGCAGGTTTTCCAGTCTATATTGACATCACCTAGTAGCATGGTTTCTTGTGGGTATGTAATAGACAGTCAGTTAAAAATTTCTTCTAGTGTGTTAATATTATTTCCAGGAGGAAGGTAGGTGCAAATAATATTAATGGATTTGTGGGTATTAAGGTATAGTTTAATGATAAGGATTTCAGAGTTGCTAACAGAGGGAGGTTTTTCATGGATAAGAGTAATTTGCATGCCCATTTTATACAGAATTGCTATACCACCACCTTTTTTGGATTTACGGTCTAGTCTTAAAATGTTGTAACCTGGGGGAGTAATTTTACTGTCTTGGATTGTTGGTGTTAGCCAAGTTTCAGTTAGGCAAAGTATGTCAAATGATTGGATATCAAGCAGAGCATGGAGCTGAGCAATTTTATTATTAATACTGCAAATGTTTAGGTGAGCTATAGAGAGAGAGTTTGGGGGTTTGGATGGATAGCTAGAGCAGGAGGGTGGAGAGAGTAGGGGATTTATAATAGGAGTATTGTTTAGGCCAGGGTTGGGATGAATGTCACCTGCTATGAGAGAGAGAAGTAGTCTAATTTTGGTGTCAGAGTCTTTGGAGTAGAAGTAAGATTTTTTTTTTTATCTGGGTGGTTACTGTAGGTAATATGGAATTTTCTATGAAATCTTGGTAAAAGGTAGCTAAGAGAAGAGATGTAGTTTGAGAATGGCCGGAATGTGATTTGGGAAGGTTGGCTAGTGTATTGGGTGAAAGAGTGTGTGTATTTTAGGCTAAGTTGTTCATATGATGGTAGAAGGTAAGATAGTATAAGGAAAGGAAGACGTGAGGAAAGGAGTATATGATTTACATTATTAGAGCTTAGTAGCGGAGGCATGGTGATAGGGATGTGTATGAAGGTAGATAAAAGGATAGAAAAGAAATTGTGGGAAGGAAGAGAGGGAGTGATGAAGAAAAAAGAAAAAGAGCATGTGTTCTAGTAGACTAGGATAGGTTATGGATGAGTAGGAAGGTGAGGTACTGTGTGATAGGTGAGCTAAGAAGGGGGAGTGGACAGAAAAGTACAAGGGTAGGACCCCTGGGGGTCGGTGGGAATTGGTGGTAGGGAGAGGAGCGGACTGAGCCGTCAGGTGAACGGAGCGGGTTAGACCAGTTAAAGGATGAGAATCTAAGAGACAATCAGTAAGCTACAGAGTTTAGAGGAGCTCTTGGACAGTTGCAGGTGAATGGGTAGTGATTCTACAATAATCTGTTTATAGGGGAATACAGATGACGGGAAAGGGAGATAGGGTGATAAGGGGTAGGTACAAGATCAGTCAGATATTGGACAGGGAGAGTAGGAAAACAGACGTCAGAATTAAGCAGTAGTGAGGGGTTGGAAACTAGAGAGGGGGGAAGATAAGATAAGCGAGTAAAGGGTGCCACCTAGTGGACAAAGTTAGAAATTTGAGTTGGCAGGGAAGGTACAAAGGTAAGAAATGGGTAAGGTAGTGTTTAGTAACAATGGAGTGGAGTGGTTTATTTATAGAGGAGAGCAGGGCCTGGCTGCTGGATGCCTAGCTTGGGAGAGGGCCTTTTGTACATAAACCAGAACAGGCAATAAAGCAGTTCATTACACTGAGGATTGTAAATAAAAGTAATTCCTTGAGTCCTTTTGTAAGAGGGACTTGGAGAGTTAGACAGGATTATCCCCAGAGAGCAGCTCAGATAGCTGGGTTTAATGGCAGGGGATCCCTTTTGACCAGGCAGGTAGGTTCACGGTCATAAATGAAGGAGGGAGGTTGAGAGCTATGTGGGGTGGAGAGAGACAAAAAAAAATTACAATTTAGTGAGAGTCCAGTAGGGTGCCAGTGTAGAGCTTAATACAGTTAGGTAAGAGCATAGAGTAAGCCAAAGATGAATTGCACTTAGTGCAAGCACTTACACAAGGTTATATACTACCTCATAAAATTACTGTAGTTAAGGCTAAACAAGGATGCAGGTTCTGGTTAAATGTTGGTAACATAAGCCAGGTAGAAACAAAAACATTTATACATGCAGAAACAGGTAGGGAACCTTACAAATCCTTACAATACATTGCAATTATCAGTAGAAAACATTCTCAATGTGTTGTTCAAAATAATGTCAGGCAGGAGTATCTAGACTACTGCAGTTGATAACAGATATTAGTTAAATACAAGAGAGGCAAGCAATTAACATAAAAATATGAGCCAGAAACAATGGCAAGTAACAGCTATCACAGTACATTCCCAGGTGCATTTCTAAGTAATGCTAGGCAGGAGTTAACTAGAAAAAGCAGATATATAGGAGATAGCAGTCTAATACAAGTGAAGCAACCATAGGCAAATATATATGTGCCTTATGCAGCCACAGGACACAACTGTCACATCAACAAATTACTTTCCAATGCCAAAAGGATGACAACTAATTGAGTAACCCTGAGCAACGGGTGCTAGCCATAGAATGCTCCTCAGTATGTTCGACATAGGAATAAACTATTCTATGTAATAGTAGCAGGGTACTGATTGACATAAAGAAACAAAAAAAACTATTTGGCCGTAGCTAGTAACAATTAGAGCAGAGGCTCTCTGGCCTGTCTGTGCTCTGAGAAAAAAATAATAATAACCTCCTCAAATATGCGCTAGTGAAAGCGCTTCAGCAACTTGTGTTATTTCAGCTTGGAGACTGCCTTCCTCCTAAAAAGCGCTGAGTGTAAGCGCTAAAAGCATAATGCAGTCTTTATATTTGTGTGTCCTATACTTCTTATTTATCCATTAATGTATTAACTATACTCGGAGACCAGAGTCCTCAAGTACGCGCTAAGTGTAAGCCCTTAGGCTATCTGCGTCTTCAATATTCTCTGACTTATTTCCTTCTATATGTGCTACATGTACGCATAGTAAAGGATTAAGGGTAGTAACCAAAAAACAGAAGCTCGTCTGTATTAAGAAGGGCAAGTCAGGAAGAATCAACTTGAACTAATTAAGAAGGCACTGTTGGGGGGTTCAGCGATGAAGCGGACAGCAAAAGCACTTGACTACATGCTGACCAGCACCTTAAAACAGTGTGTGCTTCTTATCAGGATGAAAACTACAAATGGTACCAACGTATTGGACGCAGAGCGCACGTTAAAATAATGGTGCAGAGCGCATGTAAAACAATGGTGAGCTCTCTGGATAATATCCTTGATGAAATAGTAAACGAGTTAGTAGCTAGACCTGTACAAGCTTAACCATAGGAAGTATGGATGTTAGGGGGTGATGCCCTGCCTGGCCCTAATGGATATATCTGCATCAATATAAAAATGTACCAAAGATAGAATGAATGGTTGAGTCACTCGGTAATAAGGGGTGATGCCCTGCCTGACCCTGGTGGGTTTGCTGAAATCAATATGGAA
>NC_056746.1:1052485487-1052530487 GCF_019279795.1 Protopterus annectens | reverse complement strand
AAAGACTACAGCTCTTTGCTGCAGAAAAGAAGTATAAATGTGTTGCTTATTATTTCTTTACTGGAACAAGATTATCAAAAGCTTTAGTTGTAGCTAGTCCTCTGTTCTGAAGAATGACCCAGCTTAGATCAGCTAATGGCTCCCATAGTAATGTTTACAGTATTCAGGGTTTCTCTGAAATACTTAAGCATGTGTGTGTGTGTGTGTGTGTGTGTGTGTGTGTGTGTGTGTGTGTGTGTGTGTGTGTGTGTGTGTGTGTGTGTATGCACGCAAGCATGCTTTAACAGGCTCAGAAGCAGAGGACACAGACAAATGCCTTTTGTTTCCTCAATAACATTGCTTACACAATTGTTTCTAGGAAGATATGAAAAGCACAACACTTGTTTAAGTCACTTTCTAGATCAACAGATACTCTTTATATCTGAGAGCAGAAAAATTAAATGTAGTCAAGGAAACTAGAATGCAGTTGTTAAAAAGATAATTTTAGCAGCATGCATTTAGTGCAGACTGTGTTTCATCAGTGCCTTAGAAGTAAAACCTTTTTTATTCTTCAGTTTAGAATGACTGAAATGTGTGCCAAGCTTAACTCAACTAATCCATATTTAATTTTAAAATATCATATAAGTCAGCTTAAAATGTCATATATGTCAGCATACCTCTTAAACTCTTAGCACACAAAATCTGGACAAAGGAGATATAATGGGGGGATAGAGGCCCAAAGGTAGGAACAGATTCTGCATTAAAATACATTTTCTGAAGGATATGAAGTCTGAAACTCAAATGTCTGTTATGATTTAGGGACTTCAGTTATCAATGATTTACCAGAAGACCACAAATTTTATGAGGAATATCAAAAATATGACATGAAAATATGGACATTTGAGAGGTATGCATGCCGGTTATCTCTAAATTAAAATCAGTTCAGTCATCTAAGGGGAAACAGTTATATTTTACTTAGTGACTTGTTTGTTTGATTGTTTGAGGTCTCTCAGCCAGCTCACCATGAATGTCCTTTTTCACAGGAAACATAAGGAATTTATCTCCACACCAGTGCAACAAATGCAGACAATAAATTTTGGCAAGAACCGTGATACAAATAGTACAAATACTGCAGTAATTGCATTGCAGTATGCTGCAGAGAGAATACAGTCTCAGTTCAGTGCAAGATAGTACAGAGAATATTAACACAATGTATTACTCAGTTCAAAGCCATGATTTACATGATTGAACAGTGTAATAAACTTCTCTGTGTGGAAGATTTTCAGTCCATATATTTCTAGTTAATCACTGTATATTAATCAGATCAGACAATAGTAGTAGAAGTAGCGAACGTAAACTCGTCAAGTCAAAAAGTAATAATAGAAAATATATAATTCTACAGCATTACTAAAAATCACAGACTTAATAATCTACTTAATAATTTGGTTAAATAAGATGTACCATTAAAGTACATTAGGGCTATATATTATTATGACGGCTACTAGGTAGGGCAGGACCAGCTCGAATGTCACACTGATGGGGGAAGGGATGTGAATTTAACATGTGTACCAATAACACTTTGTTTTACAGCACAATAAACCACTCCTATGCCTGATAAAAAGTATATATATATATATATATATATATATATATATATATATATATATATTTAGAAAGCTTGTGAGGAAATTATTACTCTATTTTTGTTTTACTTGGATCGCTTGTCTGTGTACTTAATAAAGGATTTTCGACTGGAAACAGACTGCCTGCCTTGCTTGGATTACTTTCGAATACTTAGTAATGCTGTAGAATTATATATTTTCTATTATTACTTTTTGACTTGACAAGTTTACGTTCGCTACTTCTACTACTGTTGTCTGATCTGATTAATATACAGTGATTAACTAGAAATATATGGACTGAAAATCTTCCACACAGAGAAGTTTCTTACACTGTTTTGTTTTTAGACCCACTACACTTTAGTGGGTTGTTTTGAGACTTTGGGGATACCACGGAGATTACTTGTTTTTTGTTGGTACTTTGGTTTCTGAGACCAAGGTTTTTGTCCCGTTAAAGGATCCCTGAATCGATGTGGAATTCCAGCATTTTAAGACATGGATAATGACAGGCTAAAAGATTTACAAACTGTACCTATCTGGAATGATACAGAAGCAGATCAGATACAAATGGATACAGAAAATGGACAGGGAAGAATGGGCCTAGAAAATATGAATTCAGAGACTTTTTCTAAACTAGAAAAGCAACTGAAACGCATGCAGGGTCTCTACTGGGAGCACATTTATTTACAACAAAGCATAGATAAGAAGAGACTACCCCGGGGACTTAGATTGAACAAAAGACCAATGTGGAAAAATATGGATGATTCACTTTCTAAGGAATGGGAAGATATTTTAGAGGATGCCAGCTACAAACTTATGCGTCTGCTAGTAAGGAACAACCTTAGTGTGCAGGAAGCTACAAAGGCTGACATCACATCTTTAAAAACAACATTGGAAAACGAGAACCACAATAACCTAGATGCTAAATTTGAGCTACTTAAAGAAAGAGTGAAAGGATATGAGCAGTCCATTAAAGAAAGAAAGATTAATAAAATGAAACGAGATCAACTGGACAAAGATGATCCTGGGAGACTTAATAGGAGGTACAATAATAATATCAACAACAACAGGAGAACCAACAACAGACAAGGTTTTAGTTATTACAGGGGATATAAGGGAAAATATAACCATGCCAGCAGACCTCAACGGGATTTTCCCAGGGGAGATCCTCACACAAAACCAGACAGGGGCACAATACAGGACCACCAGGAGACTGCCCCTCCAACATCTCATTCCCCACAATCCCAATCCCCTCTGGCGATCAACACTCCGCAGAAGCCTTTGACATCACAGAAGGATCAGGACAGGAACATAAGCCACAGCGGCAACCAGAACTGACAGAGAGTTCTACAGGACGAATTACAGGACTACCAGGACAACCAGGACCGCAGACAATCCAGCTACCAGGAGCAGCAGCACCATCACAGAGACCAGTTTCTTCAGGAAGACCAATATCGACAGCACAGACATCAACCACCACACCAATAGCAAAGCCAGCACCAGTACCAGAACAAGAACGACGACCACCACCAGAGCCCCAGAGCTTGTCCCTCTTACCAGGTCCCCCCATACCACAGCCACAGTGAGGAATACTACTACAACCCATCAAGATTCCAGAAAGCAGAGGAGGAATTCCAGAGGTCTCATACTCTATTCACAAACTCCCAGGGAGACAGGAGAACCAAACAGTAGACAGTGGTGAGGGAAATACAATACCTGGGCAATCTCGACTGGAACCCCAACTACAACCCAGGTCCCAGGCTCAGAAAGAGGAAACAGCCACAATAACAGGTACAATAACAACAACAACAACAACAGGTACCACAATAACAGGTGCTCCACTTATCTGGAACCACTCTGTTAAAGCACTGACTGAAGAGGAAAAAAGTGTGTTGCCCAAAGGACTTACTTTTGTACCAAGCTGCAGGAGTGAGGTTGCTCAAGTACTGATAGACCTTAAAATGTTTGTGAGGAAGCTCAACTTAAGGGTACAGTTTCATGGCAAAAGTAATGACACTGAAAATAAGCCTGTTGTTGAAACTATAAAAAGGCCTAGCAGCTATTGTCCACCACTACATCAAACACTAGCTGCTTTTGAAGTGAAATCTGAGATGGATATCAGAAAACTGCTTAAAAAACCTCCAAAGAAAAAACTTTATAACTTAACACAGGGAGAAAGAAAAGCATTGCTTGAGCTAGGCAATGATAAATCCAGGCGTGTAATGAAGGCAGACAAGGGAGGAGGTATACTTGTGACTGATACGTGAAATACGTAAAAAACTAGCCTTTAACCCATTCACATTCATCTCATCCCTCAAAGAATGTAACTGGCATCCTCTAAAGTACCTCAGTCTAGATGACGCAGTTGAATTTTTTAATACTACCTTCCTGAACATCCTTAATTACCATGCCCCCATAAGATTTTCCAGAACCAAAGCACAACCCTCCCCATGGCTACAGAAAACCACTAAGTCAGAAATGAAAAACAGGAATAAAGCCTGGGAGCACTGGATCAAAACCAAAACTCCCTCAGCTAGACAGAAATTCCTAGAACTACACAATAGAGTCAAAAAGCTAATAAAACAGGACAAATTCCAATACTACCAGTCTGCCCTAGACTCCTCACAACACAGCCCCAAATAATTCTGGTCCTCCATAAACTCCATCCTCCACCCAGGTAAAATCAGTACCCCTCCTCCTAACATCCCTCACTTCTCAGAAAATATTGCTACCTCATTCAACACACACTTCACCCAAACCATGCTATCACTAGCTAAACAACCCCCCTCCCCTCCAACCCACACCTTCAACTAGTAATCTCACCACTGCCTTCTGTTTTTCTCCTGTACCTACCTCCAACATAAAAAAACTCTTAACTAAACTTAAACCCACCAAATTAGCAGCAAACAACCTCCCAAGTGAATACCTACAAATCACAGCTGATGCTCTGGCCTACCCAGTATCCATCTTGATTAACCGATCTCTGTCAGAAAGTTACGTTCCCACACTGTGGAAAGTATCACATATAATTCCCCTCCTCAAAGGCGGACCCTCCGCAGAACTAACCAATTACCGCCCCATAGCTATTCTCTCTCCACTCTCCAAAATACTAGAGAGATGCATACACTCTCAGGTCTCAGACTACCTCCTTACTAACAACCTCCTTTCCAGTACTCAGCATGGTTTCCGACCAAACCATAGCACCACCACTGCCTTACTCTCCTTTACTAACACTATCCTTCAGCATAAAAACAATGGCTATCTCTCCTCTGATATTTTCCTAGACCTATCTAAAGCATTTGACATGGTCCCACACAAACAACTTATCTCTTTTATCCATTGGAGACGTTTTGTGTGGTTTACTCTTGGCAGCTGTATTTGGTTTAACTTATCTCTGTCCTCAATAACCTATCCTTCTCACAATCAGTCACCAACTGGTTTCAGAGTTACCTGTCTGACGGCCAACAATCCGTTGTATGGCAGAATGACATATCTCCCCAACTACCTGTCTCCATAGGGGTTCCCCAAGGATCCATCCTTGGACCCCTACTCTTCTCTGTTTACACCAATAATCTAGCCTCTGCCACCAAACATGGCACACTCATACAATACACAGATGACTCGACCATCATCTGCTCAGCCCAGTCCCCACCCAAACTGCAAAAAGTCACACAGGAAGCCTTTTCCTCTGTTGAAACATGGTTATCCAATGCCCAATTAATACTCAACCCAAACAAAACTAAGCTACTCATCTTCCAACCCACCAAACATACTCAAAACAACTCTCACTTTAACATCACAATAAAAGACAACACCACTATATACCCAACTATACACACCAAATTGCTAGGAGTGGAAATAGACAATAAACTAAAATTTGACATTCACATATCCATGACCATAAAAAAAGTCCACAAAAAACTAGGAGCGTTATACAGAAATAAGCAATTTCTTACCAAAGCAGCAAAGATTTCAATAGCAAATTCCCACCTTATCTCCACCCTACTTTATGCCTCTCCAATATATACCAACCTAAGGCAATGTGATCTAAACAAGCTAGAGACCTGCTACAACAAAATCTTCAAATTCGCCACAGGGGCATCCTACCGTAGTCACCACTGTCTCTCACTTGCTAAACTGGGCTGGCTTGAACTCCCTCACCTCCTTCAGTGGTATCAACTCTCACTCACCCACAAACTAGTAAACCATCCACTAAATGTCCCATCCCTCCAGAATCTACTCCAACCCTATCGCACCACAAGACCACTAAGATCCAGCAACAAAAATCACTTGCAGATCACTAAAGCCAATAACTCTGCTGGTGAAGCACTATTCTCTTGTGCCATAGCCAAATTATGGAACTCACTCCCACCCACAATTACCTCCGTACCATCATGCACCCCAAACTTTACTAAAAGCGCACCTAAAAACATGCTGGCTATGCCCTTGCAACTCCCACTCTAATATCATCCACCCCATCAAACCACTACCTTTCTTTCCACTCCACTAACTACCTTGATTATAGCAAGCTCAGATGCTCATAAGCCTAGTACTTATTATACAGCAGGAACTTTTGTAACATTTGTTAATGTCTGTTATGTACTTCACAGATAAAGATTCTAATTGTCTACTGATGTACTATGTTCTTCATCTGTAAATATGTTGTAAGTAATTGCTATGTTAAATTGTTAATCGCTAGTTAATCCAATGTAACTACTGTCTGTTTATTTTACTATGGAGCTTTTCTCCCCGGGCCTCCACTGAAAATGGACCTACGTCCAGTCGGACACTCCCGGTCAACAAATTTAAATAAATAAAATAAATAAATAAATAAATGATACCACTAGCTACACCCAAAATATAGAGAACATGCTGGAGGATAACAGATTTTATGAGTTATTTGCCATGGATGACATAAAAAGAGCATATGATTTATGGAACACTAATCTCACCACATTATGGGAAGAAAAACTTATCACTGAAAATCTTTATAATTATTTATGGAGCCCATGCCCACGTTTACCTTACTTTTTTGGAATACCAAAGCCAAATAAGAACAGAGAAGACCCACCTTATAGACCGGTGGTAGCAAGTGGAGGTTCTCTTACTAAAGCCACAGCCATTTACCTTGATTACTTGCTGAAACCTCTAGCAGAAAAGAATAAGTCATACATAAGAGATTCAATGGATTTTTTGAAGAAAATAAAAAACATTACAGTGGAAGCTGACAGTATTTTGGTAACTATTGATGTGGAATCCTTGTACACAGTGCTCCCTCATAATTACTGTATAACAGCAGCTATGGAATCTTTTAAGAAACATTTTTTTTTTTCAAATATTTTTTTTTATTTTATAATATAAACCATGCATACATGTAGTGGTACAAACAATGAGAAAAAACAAATATTACATACAGAATGGCTTGCAACTAGTCAACTAGTTTCTCGACCTTGTTGCTATGGAGACTGTCGCTACTTAAATGGTGTATGGAGCTGACACTCAGTTTTTATTAAGGGACAACTTTCTAATGTTTTTGAACAATTCTCTAGTCTCTTTGGTGTATAGTTGTATTAAAGCTGCAACTTATACGAAAGTGAACATTTTATGGACTTCTAGCAATGTTTTTTTTTTTTTTTTCTACCATTTTGAATGCCATAGTGTTATATGTCATGATCTACAAAGTTTGTAAAATAACTTCACTTATAGGCTGCCTTGCTTTAGTTGTCTAACTAGAAGGGTGCTTTTTTGGTAGTGATCATTACTTGTTTATTCATGTTTAGCTAACAATTTTTAAGTTACTTTTTCTAACAGCTCATTAGCCATCTACTGTTTCAATATTTGAGTACTGTAGCCTACCTTTTTAATCTTGTGGAGATGTTGGTAACAGGGATATATCTTAAGGTAATTAATACAATGTATCTTATTTACTACATTCTAAGATACATAGCTGGCTTTAGATTAGTTTTTAGCGATAATCTCTAAGTCCAAGGAATGTAATTCAATTACGCTAAGAGTGCAAGGCTCTAAGGCTGAGGGAAATGGCTTTATCCCATGCAACCATATGGAGTCAAATGTCACGTGGCTTGTTAGTTGAACTGTGGGCTATCAGTTGGTTTATTTAGTTAATATGATGGGTTTTCCTTTTTTTTTTATAAATGGCGGTTGTGATCTGATATTATAAGAGTTAGTGGGTGGTTGGTGTAAGGTTACTCTACACAAATATGTGTCTCAGATAAAATATGTATATATTCTCCGCAATGGTTAAGATAAATTGACATTTGAAGTAAGTAGAAATGTTTCAATTCATATTCACCATTATTTAAAACTTTGTTTACAGCAAATTAGTTACCTAAAATTCATGTGTAGCTTTGGACTCCCGAGGATATACGCCTCTGTATAGGCATGTAGATTTATTTTCAATATCTATTGTTCTAAATACAGAAGCGTGTCGTAAGATATTCAAATCATATTTACACTAGTCCTAATTATGGAAGCTCAGAGGATGTTTGGTGCAAGTGCTCTAGGTTTGAGGCTCTTTTGGAAGAGTTATACTTTGTACATATGTATAGAAAAGTTTTCGTTTTTGTTAGTGTGTCTATATGCTTCTTCTTACAAGGAGTATGGGTGGTTAGGCACTGGGGTTTGTCAGAAGAAGTTATGGGCTACCTTTTTCCGCATTGTTAATTTCTTTGTAAAGACAGTGTCAACGATGTATTGTACTCTTTTCTTCCTCTTACGCCCAAAGGTTACTCCCCCTAAACAAATCGTATCACATAGAATTACAATAACATTCTCTCACTCTTATAATATCTCATTATATCTAACTAAACTAAGGAATTCAGTAGCTGGTATTTAGACTGCTGGAATGTTAAAGGTCTACAAAATGCTATGAAAAAGAATTTAATACTACATCTTTTTTACAAATCCCAGGCTAATATTTGCTTCCTACAAGAGACGCACTTATCAAAGGAGGGTTGGGAAAAAACATCCAATCGAAAATGGATTAGGACCATAATAGCGGGTGGTGATAGCTCAAACTCTAAGGGAGTAGCAATTATAATCAAGAAGCAGTTCCAAGGTGCTATAAACGAATGCAAATTTGATAATTATGGTAGGTGGTGCTACTTTACCTCCATATTACCAGACTTTACCAAACCAGTTCTATTTTTGAACTTATATGGTCCATGTACTCAACAACATAGATTTATCCTAGAAATATATAACATCCTTAGCTCATTTCCAAATCACCTTTATATAATAGGAGGGGATTGGAATGCAGTGATAAACCCCAGATTAGATCGCACCAGTAACTCACCCTCATATAACTCTCAAGCTTCCATAGCCCTTGAGGAACTAATGTTCGATTTTAATCTCATGGACACTATTGTCTTCAGTACGGACTCATCCAAGGACAGCATGTACACTTTTTACTCTAATTGCCATAAATCTTGGTCACGTTTAGATTTCTTCTTAATTTCTAATTTTTTCTCCAAATTTAAGAACACACTAAGATGCGAGCCTAGGCTTCTATCTGATCATGCAAAAATCTCCCTTAAGATTATCTTCACATCTGTTACCTCTCCGCATATGAACTGGTCCCTTAACAGTAACCTTCTAAAATATAAGGAGATTATAAATAGAATCAATAATTCACTGTCTGAATTATCTGCTAACTTTGAAAATTCTCAAATTGCGTTGGATATACAATGGGCTGCTTGCAAGACTGAACTAAGAGGATATTTGATCAGTAAAGCCTCTTTCTTTAACAAGCTTAACAAAGAAAAAGAAACAAGTCTAGCTCTAAAACTAGCTTCCTTGGAAAGAAAACTAAAAATTCATCCTGACCTTAAGTTGGAGAAACTGATTAATTCAACACATAAAGAACTACTCGAGTTACATTTACATAATTACTCGCTGCAGGAACAAAAACAAATTGCAACTTACTCTGAATGGGCACAAATCCCATCTAGAACCCTTTCTAGAATACTCAAAAACAATAATGGCGCTCCTACAATTTCTATACTGCAATACAAAGGGGGAATATATAAATCAGACTCTGATATAATCCAACTATTTCATGACATGTATACGGATATTTATAGCACGAATAAACTCAATTCCTCTAATTCACAGATGGAGACATTTCTCAATTCCATCACCTTTCCATCTCTTGACCCTAATCAAATATCCCTCCTGTCAGCTCCACTTAATATTCAAGAGATTCAAACTGCCATCAACAAGCTAAAATAGGCAAATCTCGGTCCGGATAGCTTCACCACTAATTTTTTCAAAACCTTTAGTTCAAAAATTGCCCCTATTCTTCTAAAAGTCTTTAACTTCATTATAAAAAATGGAATTACTGACATACATTAGAATAACTCCAGAACAATTTTATTACTAAAAAATAACAAAGAAAAAACAGACCCACACAATTACAGACCTATTTCACTTATAAATGTTGATATCAAAATTTTTTCAGCTATCTTCGCTAACAGACTCAAACAGGTATTACCATATATAGTTTCACCGGACCAAGCTGGGTTTATGTCTAATAGACATACATGGGATAATACACTAACATTGGACGCTCTCATACAGTTCACTAAAAAAGAGAAAAATCCATTATATGCCCTGACCTTGGATGCGTCGAAAGCTTTCGACAGAGTAAACTGGGACTTTCTGTTTTCTACGCTTTCATATTTCAATATTCCTACGATCTTTTCAGATATGATCAGAATTCTTTATTCAAACTCATACACTTATTTATATATAAATAAAAGAAGATCTAAACCAATCCGGATCACTAATGGTACAAGACAAGGCTGTCCACTTTCTCCCTTCCTCTTCAATCTATTTATTGAACCATTCTTTCTATACATTACCCAAAATACACACCATAATATACCTAAAACTCTTAACACACAAGTAGCACTGTCAGCTTTTGCATATGATTTAAATCTTTACTTTCAATTTCCGAATACAGATCTGCCAAAAATTTTAAAAGCAATAAGTGCCTTTTCTAAGGCTTCTGGTTATCAAGTTAACAATAAAAAGTCCCACATTCTTCCAATAAATCCTGAGGCTCATAAACCTCTCTTTTTCCCTGAATCTACCTTTCATATTTCATTTGGCCTTAAATATCTCGGCATTAATTTTGAACATAATCAAGCTTCTATGCTTCAAAACAATCTGTTAAGATCATGGTCTATCATATGTCAAGACTTACAAAGATGGAAGTTATTGAACCTATCATTCCTTTCAAAGGTAGCTATTGTGAAAATGAACATCTTACCCAGACTCCTTTATCAATTTAGTGCGACAAATGTAATTATATCAAACAATCTTTTTTCTCAGTTTGATAAAACTTTAGTAAAATTTCTTTGGTTTCCTAAGAATGTTAGGATCTCCTTCTCCAAATTAAGTCTACCCAAGGAGAAAGGTGGGGTGGGCCTTCCAAATTTTTTTCTTTATTACATGATTATATGCTCTAATAAACTATGGTCCATTGCTAGTATGAATAGCAAAGCTCAAGCCCACTATCCAGCATGGTTAAAGATGTGGCACAGACATATTCTCTCTAATAAATTTAATCCTAAGGCTATTCCTTTTCTTTCACACACTTCTCTGAATAGCTTAAAATTATTCCCCCTATTGAAATTCAAAATAAAACTTTTTCAAAAATTGATTAAGGACATTAATCTTCAACTTATTCTTCCTCTTCTCCAACCATTACACCTTAACCCAAATCTTAAAATCAACAACAAGATGATAGATCTTACTGAATTCCCTCTCATTAAAGACCTTGGAGTTTGGGATATTATCAAACATAGATCTCTGTCTCTTGCTGAGCTACGACTAATCCTTAAGGTCAACAACAGGTATACGGTTATTCTCCGTCAACTTAGAGAACTTTTAACCGCAATCTATTAATTTTTCCTTGAATCGGTAATTGATAAACTAAACTTAATCATTACTACAGTTTCTAACAATAATAAAACAATCTCCTCGTCATACAAATTATTATTTCCTTTACTTCACAAAGGAAAATGTATTTTCTCCAAATACTGGGATAACCAAAACTCTCTCATTACAGAGGATCAAAAATTACTAGCCATAAAAACCAGTATAGAACTATCTCCCTTCAAAAAACTCTTATACACTCAATTGATGTTAAATAACAACTCCTATTTTACCCCTGTAAAAATTAACCAATTTAATTCCAATAGCTCTCCTATTTGTACATGCTGTCCTGGTGTGAGAGCTGACTTATTACATATTATGTGGCACTGCAATAACTCCCATAAATTATGGTGCTCCCTCAAAGTGCGTCTCAAAAAAATGGGTTACTACAATTCTACCCTCTCATGGGAAACGGCTATCCTAAACATTCCCCCTCCTAGTCTGCCTAAATTACATCTTCATATTCTAATAACGCTGTGTTCTCTCATAAAACTTTACATCACCTATAATTGGTTAGATCGTACCAAATTATGTTGGCGGGGATTTAAAGATATGGCTATCAAATATATCTCTGCCCAGAAGTTCATCATAAATGGACCTAAGAAGAGAGTTTACTTCAGTAAACTTTGGAAAAGCCTGTTTGAAGTAATTCTGTGTGATTAAATTATGGTGATAGTATAAAATTTACTTTACATCTTTTTTTGTTATCCTTTTTATCCTTGTCTGAGGAGTTTGTATATCATAATACAAGTTTCAAGTGAGGCAAGTTTGAAGTGGGGTATTACTCCTTTCCTCCGTTCAACGTATTAGGCTTTCATGTTTATCTTTTTCCTCCGAACAATGTTGCAAGGGAATCTTTTAAGAAACATAATCAGGGTACACAGGCACAACTGCAAAAGTTAAGCAAGCTCATTAATCTTGTACTGGACTTCAATTTCTTTACTTTCAATGACAAACACTACAAACAAAAAACTGGTATAGCAATAGGGGCTGCCATGGCTCCCAGCATAGCTAACATAGCCCTGGGCAAATGGGAGGAGGACTTTGTGTTAAACAACACAGACTACATGCAGCATATCACATGCTATTTACGTTTTATTGACGATGTGTTTATTGTGTGGGAAGGTGACACCTTGCAGCTTGGAGATTTTATCACTTACCTCAATCAGACAATCCCCTTCCTGAAGTTTACCTCTTCCCATAGCTGTACTTCAACCACTTTCTTAGATATGCAGATTTCCAAGGACACCAACAATAACAGAATCACCACTGATCTATTCAGAAAACCAACGAGGGTTAACTTATTACTCCACAGTAAAAGTCTACATCCTACAAAAACCAAGTATAATGTAGTGAAGTCCCAAGGCTATAGATTAGCTCGAATTACCACAGAGATGGAACCATTTTTGAGAAACCTGTACAACTTAGAGAATGATTTTCTAGTGAGAGGCTATGAAAGTCAGATGTTAAAAAACATCCTGGAGCCCATTATAGAACTGAAAAGGACTGAAGCACCTTCACTCAACCTCCCCAGTAGAAAAATGTTAAGTAATCCCACAGAGAATAACAAATGCAAAAATAGCTGCATCCTGACATACACTTTGGATTATCACAGTATCAAAAATATTATTGAAGAAAACTGAGACATTGTCACAGGAAACCCCTTTTCTGATTAATATCTTAGGTGAAGCCCCATCATTTGTTTATAGGAAGGCCAGGAATATTAGAAGTTTTGTTGAATTTAAACCTAGACCATGTGAGAAAAGCACTAAAAGATGTGAAACTAATTGTACATTTTGTATATTTATACAGCAAAGTGATAGTTTTTATTGCCCTTATTTAAAGAAGATCATTAAAACCAGTGCAGGGGGTGACTGTAACACTAAAAAGGTAATTTACAGGGCACAGTGCAATGAATGTGATTTATTTATTTATTTATTTATTTATTTATTTATTTTACATTTGTTGACCGGGATGATCCGACTGGATACATGTCCATTTTCAGCGGAGGCCCGGGGAGAAAAGCTCCACATTGACAGTGAGTTACATACAAGTTACATAGATACATATTAATACTTTTTGTAATTAAAACATAAGTGGAGAAAAAAAACATATCATATATGTAATTAAAAAATTTATCTCAGGAATAGCAGTCATAGACAAGTCATCTTAAGAAAATAGGAGACACGGACAACAGCGTAGTTTTACTTTTACTAGGTTGTCCTTTTATCAAAGGTATAAAAAGTGTCTTAGGTAAGAATAAGAAAAAAATGGAGAAATTCTTAAGGGGTTACGAGAAAAAGGTCACGGAAAGTTAAAAAGAAGGATTTTTCTGGATAGAGAAAAAGAAGTCAGCTTTTTGGAAAGGAGTTAATCCGGATATGAGCATTGGCAAAGCCAGTGAGACTGGAAATGGTGGATTAGACTTTTTTTGAAGTGGGGTAGGGAGGTAATGGTGGTGATACTGGAAGGAAGGGAGTTCCATATCTTACCAATGGCATTGGCAAATAGAGCATCGCCTCCTGAGTTACAGGATTTAACTGTTTGAACAAGTGTCCTGTTCGAAGAACGAAGGCTATTTAGATTGATGTATGGTATAATTAAGTTCTCCAGTGCTGGAGACTTTTCAGGGTGTTTGAGTATTTTAAATGCATTGATGCATTCTATGTGGGCAAGACTGTAAACAAACTCAAGCGAAGGATTTCATGTCATCTGTCAGAAATCCGCTCTGGATGTAAAAATAATGCACTAGCCAAACATCTTTCTCTTCATAAAAGAAACACAGGTTTTAAGTTCCAGATCCTGGATCGCATAGACATGGGTGATCTTGAAGGAGACATCCCGAATATTCTGGAGAAACATGAACTCATGTGGCAATTAAAGCTGAACTCTTTTAGAAAGCCTGGACTAAACTACTACTGTTCAATTAAAAGTGCACTGGAACTTAGAAAATTGCCAAATTGTTTACATGACTAATTGTATTTTATTTTATTTTTTTCTACAAATTGGTTTTAAATACCATTTTAAATAATTTGAAATTTAAGTGTATATTTTGTTTCCATCATCATACATATATATTTTTTTTATTTTTATATATTTTTTTTCTGTTTCTCTTTTTTCCACTTTATTCAAAATTATGGTAATAACAATACTAACTAATTATACAATTATATAGGTTTTTAGGGTTCTTGTACACAGACCTGAAGAAGTCTAGAAGGACGAAAGTGATCTTTGTTAACAATAGGTTATGAAAATAGAAACTGATTTTTACATGCAAAATGTATATGTATATATTTATATATAATTTTTGATCGCAAAATGAACTAAGGTTGATATATTTCCAGCAATGTAGTATATATGCCTTGTATAAAATCACAGACTTAATAATCTACTTAATAATTTGGTTAAATAAGATGTACCATTAAAGTACATTAGGGCTATATATTATTATGACAGCTACTAGGTAGGGCAGGACCAGCTCGAATGTCACACTGATGGGGGAAGGGATGTGAATTTAACATGTGTACCAATAACACTTTGTTTTACAGCACAATAAACCACTCCCATGTCTGATAAAAAGTATATATATATTTAGAAAGCTTGTGAGGAAATTATTACTCTATTTTTGTTTTACTTGGATCGCTTGTCTGTGTACTTAATAAAGGATTTTCGACTGGAAACAGACTGCCTGCCTTGCTTGGATTACTTTCGAATACTTAGTAATGTTGTAGAATTATATATATTTTCTATTATTACTTTTTGACTTGACGAGTTTACGTTCGTTACTTCTACTACTGTTGTCTGATCTGATTAATATACAGTGATTAACTAGAAATATATGGACTGAAAATCTTCCACACAGAGAAGTTTCTTACACTGTTTTGTTTTTAGACCCACTACACTTTAGTGGGTTGTTTTGAGACTTCAGGGATACCACGGAGATTACTTGTGATTTACATGATTGAGCCACCACGAAGAGATTTAAGTTCTTTCTGAAAATATTATATAGCAATCAATTTTAAGTTAGCATCTGGTAGTTGTGCTAGAGTGAAAATGTTTTAGAGTTACACCTTTGGTGCATTCATGGGGGGATGCTGAGAAGCTCAGAGATGTCTGATAAGTTTTTTATTTAATTTGTTAACTGTCTAACTCTCAAGAAGAAGGCATAGCTTTTTTGGAGGGAAGGGGAAGTCAAGCACACTGATCAACTGACTTAGAGTCACACAGAATGAAACTGGAGACATAGGGACTGAATCCCAGGACTGCATAATGGAGCTTGAAGCTCATAGCCATAATTCTGCTAACCTGCTAGAAGCTTTTTTCCTCTGAGATTAATAAGTGCGCCTGTTAACTGTCTTCCATCATGAATGCATCTTGACTGATAATTTGAATTATAATGTATGCAATATAATTAATTTTACTCTCCATCTCTATTCCTTGCATGCTGTCCACTTCACATTCTTGTAACCTTCGCACTAATTCTGCATTATTTACCTTTATTTTTCAGTTTGCATGGGTTTCTTTCCTGTGTGACAGCCCCCCCCCCCCATCTGAGATTAATTGCATAAAGCAATATCTACCTTCTCCACTGAAGCTGGCTATCTTAACTAAGTAAAACCTCTGGGAAGCAAGAACCTGACTCCCTCCAGCTTTTCTTTTGTAAAAGGTGAATTACAATTTAGTTTTTGTAAACTACTGAGGCTTAAAGGTGTATGCACAACAACAGTGAAGGCATCCAGCTATTTGCCACTAGATTGGGCTATAATACCTTGAATCAGCTTTACACTGACACAGTGTTCCAGTCCCAAGCATTTACTTTTTAATTTGGTAAAGTTTTGCTTTTATTTTCATTATAATTTCTATACTAATCACAACTCTCTCCATAACTGCCAAACAACCCTGTTTGTGTGCTTGCGGTGATAATTATTTAAAGTATTCCACAGCTACTCAGATCAGTCTTTAGTTAGATACTGATATTTTTAAGCTTATTCCTCACCTTACACTGATAGTTTTTCAGCCCTTCTCCCTGTGGTGGAGGAATCCATAAGTTCCCGGTTAATCCTGTTCTTGCTGCTCTCTACTCCATTCTCCCTATCTGCTACACCCACCCCCTGATTATCTTCATTAGTCAGCCCCCTCCTAGGGTGCCATCTTTAATCAAACTCTCTACTACCTAACTCACATTCATTTCATCCTGTAGCTGTTGTACCTTCCCTACCCCTCTGTTTGTTGTGCCTGCACAGCAAGTAAGTCGAGCAGTATCCCCGGTTTGTCCCCATTACAAATTGGCTAACTCACAACTAAAATACTTACCTTACAGC
Organism: Protopterus annectens; assembly: GCF_019279795.1. NCBI lineage: Eukaryota > Metazoa > Chordata > Ceratodontiformes > Protopteridae > Protopterus > Protopterus annectens. The sequence goes on along the minus strand of NC_056746.1, from coordinate 1,052,513,608 downwards.
TCTAGGAAGCCCCAGGAAACCTTTTTGATTGCAATAGCCCCCCCCTCCATTCGCTCTCCTCCCTGCCCCCAATTCTCACCCGCCCCCACTACCTCTACATTTATAGTAAAATAGCCACCCCCTCCACTTACTACATCCAATGAACTTTCATCTAGGTTATTTCACCACATCCCCTTTTCTCTATCTACATTCTACTAGCACCTATCAGCTTTTATCTAGCATTCTCCCATCCCCTACCACTATAGTTACCTCCACCCTTTATTCTGGTGTTCTATCACCAGGAAATACAATTCGAAGAAAAACAAAAACTGAAACTAGTGAAAAACAAAACGGTGTCACGCAGAGCCAGAGGTACCAAAAAAATGTAGTAAACGCACTTTATTCAACAAGATAGAACAGCGTTTTTCGCCCCTGCAAAAACAGGAGCTTCATCAGCATATAGCACAACAAATTCAACCGTTTTTTTTAAAAAGGTTAATAAAAACAATTAGTGATGTCACATCCTCAAACAGGCAAGGTGGAAACATTTAAAGGTAAATGTTACAAAAAAGGTGGTTAGACTGGAATATGTTAATAACAAAGCCGTACAAAAATATAAGCAATCCGACCATGTAAGGGGACAAGTCTAGATAAGACCTACCAATATATAAAAATGTGGTATAATATAAAATAGGCCACAAGGGGTCTAAACAAGTTTAATTAAAAACAAGATGAATTAAAAAGAACAAATTAGCCCCAAGTATGGGACAAATACTACAAACTAGTGAATTTGCATACTCCTTAATGCAATAGCTGTATTCCTAACAATGATTTATTCCCCTCTACTACCCCTCCTGCTGGTCCCATACCTCCTTACCTTGTATGAAAACCAGTTTCTCACGGGAATTCAAGTCCCAAAGGGCCATACTATCACCCCAGCTGTAAATCTTCCCACCTTCAACCATACATATAATAATGGGTCTTGCTCAACATCTTTTTCACTCTATCAACACACCTACCCCTGGCACATTAGCCCTAGTTCTAGACACTGCTACAAACTTATAAATAAATTCCTGAAGCGTATCACTAAGTACAGACCTAGCCTAATACTTGGTGGTGACATTCACCCCAACCCTGGCCTATCCACTTCTGATGTATACACCCCCTCTACTAGTAACCTAAGCTACAATCCTATAATCAGCAGACCAACTAACCCTCTCCTAGTCTGTCATCTCAATATTAGAAGCATTAATAACAAGGCACATGAACTGCATGCACTCCTGGCTGTCCACTCCCCTGAGATTCTCTGTCTATCTGAAACCTGGTTAAAACCTAACACTACAGGCAAGGAAGTGTTACCATCTGGGTATAACATACACAGGCTGGATTGTGTTTCCAGGAAGGGGGGAGGGGTACTATACTCTACAAATCTGAGTTGAATGTGACCATAGATGTAACACATCCACCTCAAATTAATAACTCCAAAATTCTTGTAACTAGATTGCAACCAAACAAAAGTAAATCCATTAATATCATCTGCATGTATATTCCTACAGGTAACAATATAACTACACTTGAAGACACCCTGCACTGGCTATCATGCCATTACCCCCAAGAAACCCTACTACTCTGTGATTTTAACATAGACTGGAGCACTTGTTCCTCATAATCCCCATCAACCCATATTAACCTGTATGCCTTTAATCAAATCATATCCACCCCTGCCAAGCTAGGTAAACCCAACCAAAAAGAAAGCATGCTCGACTGGGTACTCATAAATAGTCACCCCCAGCTGTACACTGTTGGTACCCTCCCTGATGACCTATGAGATCACCTTCTCACTTACATAGTTAAGCACAAAGCCATTAATCACCAACAACCCTTACTCAGAAAAGTTAGAAACAAAAAAGAATTTGACCCTGCCAAATTCCAACAAGAACTTAACTCATGTAACTGGTCTATTCTAAAACACCTCCCCTTAGAGGAGGCAGTTGCATACTTTAATAACAAATTTCTTGAGATCCTAGATTTGCATACACCTGCTTGTTTAAAGAGAACAAAAGCAAAAACTGCACTATGGCTTTCTAAAGAGTTTAGACTCAAAATTTCCCGTAGAAACAAATTATGGGCTTTATGGCATTCTACTAAAGACCCCCAAGATCAAATTAAATATAGGCAATCTAGGAACAAAACCAAAAAATCCATTTTACAAGACAAAAAAACAATACTACTGTAATTTACAGACAGTAAATCAAAACAACCCTCAGAGGTTTTGGGCAGGATTGAATAATCTACTTCATCCTGGACAAACTTCTACTCCCATCCCAGCTGCTACTATTGATAAACCCCCTGAGGATGTTTCAGATAGTTTTAACCGATTCTTTACTGAGACAATTCAAGCCCTAGCAAGCCAACTACCTCCTAGCTCCCCTGGTTCTGAAAGTACCACCCCTAGAAACCTACCCTCATTCAGATTTCAACCAGTGGCCATGTCATTTATCCATATGTTGATCAAAAAATTAAAACCCACCACACTCTCTGCTGATCAACTCCCCGCCAAGTACCTTCAAAATATCAGCTGATGCTATTGCCTATCAATACTAATTAATCGCACAGTAACAGAAGCTAGAATTCCCACCATCTGGAAAATATCCTATGCAATCCCACTTCATAAAGGAGGTAGCTCTACTGAATTCTCCAATTATAGACCAATAGCCATACTCTCTCCACTTGCAAAGATTATGTAAAAATGTATTCACAGAAAACTCATGCACCACCTAATCCAGAATCACCTCATGGCAGATACTCAACACGGCTTCCGTCCACACTACAGTACTACTTCAGCCCTACTAGCTTTCACCAACACCATAAACCATAATCGCAACAACAATCACATATCTTCTGCCCTCTTCTTCGATCTTTCCAAGGCATTCAACATGGTTGACCACCAACTTCTAATACACACCCTGCAAACATTCTGTCTAGATACTAAGGCTCTCCAGTGGTTTACATCCTACCTGAATGGGAGACAGCAGGTTGTTCTTTGGAACAACAAACCCTCTAACCTACTACCCAACACCCTTGGAGTACAACAAGGCTCTATACTAGGGCCCCTGCTATTTTCCATCTTCATTAACAACCTGTATAATGTCATCCCAAAAGTCAGCTGTATCCAATATGCTGATGACTCCACCCTGATCTGCTCCACCACATCTCCAACAGACATATGGTCTGCTACCCAGTCCACCTTTAACACTATAGAAAACTGGCTTTCTGAACGTTGTTTGATATTAAATCCCAAAAAAACTAAAATGCAGTTATTCTCTCCTGCTTTTACCTTTACCATAAATGCAAATGATGGCACATTAATCTCCCCTGACCCCTCTACAAAACTACTAGGTGTCATTATAGATATCAATCTAAAATTCGACCTACATGTAAACCAATCGATCAAAACCATCAATAAAAAAACTAGGGTCACTTTACAGAATAAAAGCCTTCCTAACCCCTCCAGCTAAAATTACCATAGCTCGCTCTGACCTTCACTTAACACTTCTGTACGCATCCCCTATACTCTCTAATATAAACAAGACTGTACTTAACAAACTCTCAAACTGCATAACCACATCGTGAGGTTTGCCACTGGGCTGCCTTTTAGGACACATCATTGCATCAATCTTAACCAACTTGGGTGGCTTGAACTACCCAGTCTAATTCAGTATAACCAACTGATCATGGCTTATAAAATCCTTTATAATCCGGATAATACTCCTGCACTTAAAAATCTTATCACCCCCTATCACAATCTGCGACTACTTAGATCCTCTAACAGACTACTAATTCAGACAAGCAAAATTAACAATACAGCTGGTGACTCTCTCTTTGCAAACTCTGTAGGCAGATCCTGGAACTCACTTCCAGCTGACATTACTTTACTCTCCTCCCTAGGTCAATTTAAAACTAGACTCAAACAACATCTGGCACTAAACTGGCTATGTCATTGTATCAAGCCTGGCTAACTCTCTTCTATATTGTGTTAAATCTATTAATCAGCTACTGTTTAATTTATCCCTAGCTTTCACCTGGGTTTAACTCTAACCTGTGGAGCATGTTTATTATTGTTTGCTTATGTACTCTTTGTCAAAATTATAATTGTAACATGTTTTTAATGTTTCTGTTTACCTGGAGCTTTTCTCCCCGGCCCTCCGCTGAAAATGGACATGCATCCAGTCGGACTATCCCAGTCAACAAATGTAAAATAAATAAATAAAATAAATAAATAATGCAGCCTACGCAGAAAGGAAAAATTCTAACCTAGAGAAGAGATGCAAAAATCATAATGTGCTATTAAGCTCTTCCAAGTGTTATACTTCCCAACACTCCTAATGAATTTTCACAATAATGGTATACTTACATCACTAATGGAAATTTGATATTCCTAATGATACCTAGTTTGGATCTAGAGACCACAAGCAGACACTGCATAGTACAGAAAATATTAACAGCGTATAATGACATACATTTTCTTATGGAGCTTTGAAACAGGGCAGCAAATTTAATAAATTTAAGGAACAATAATGGCCAGAGTCTGAAATACTTCATTGAAGTAACCACTTCAATGTGGAAAAAAGATCAAACAACAGAAATAGAAAGTTTTTGTCTGTATAGGAGGTTTGGGTCAAATAAAAAACAAAGAAATAAAAAGAATAGGATTGAGAAGGGGAATGCTAGAAACAAGGCAATCTTCTGAGTTGATATGCCGTATTACAAAACGTTTTTTGTATGAAGATGTTTACCATAGGACAGCAGATCTTCAGGCTAAATATCTTCTGTGTAGTTTGTCACCAGCTTCAGGATTACTCAGCTGACATTAGTTTCTCATATTTTCACCAAGCAGTCCAGTCCTCTTTAAAGGCTAATGCATATCTCACACTGTTGTCCATCCTAATCCCAGCTGATAGGAGCTTGCCATGTAAGCTGCATTGACTCGTGACATCTAAGAACATTCTGCTGTGCAAATGTTCTTGTCAAGATATATACTATATTGTTAGTAAGTCTGTGGAACATGCAGTTCTATTAATTATAAAGATTTGTTACACTATATAATAAATGTATATCCTTCAGATGCGGTGTTACACCAAGGTCCTATCTTCTTAAGTTGGTGGTGCCTTATGTGCCTGCAGCACATATTGAAAAGAGTGCAGGGACTTTTCTATTCACACACACACACACACACACACACACACACACACACACACACACACACACACACATACATGCAAAGAAACTACACAAGCTACTGGATAAACCCCACCTAAACTTCCATCATCTTTTTACAGAATACAATATTTCTCCTTACTGCGCTTAATCTACTGCCCCATAAAAAGTAAAAAAAAAAAAATCTGTAATAGATATTTTTCTTTAACCATAGGGAATGGAAAACCCTCCCAATATATCCTAACTTTCCCACTGCATTTTGGTAGCTGTTGAGTCTCTAATAATAACGTATGCCATTGCTGCAATACTATCTGGTCATCCTCAAAAGTTATATTAAGTAGTTTTATACCTTCTTTAAGAAGACATATTTCATCAAAATGTCTTACACTTCCAATTCTTTTATATAAATTTCCATTAAACTACAAACCAACAGAAAATATTCTCTGCTCCATCTCTTATACGATGAAGTTATCCATGTTTCTGATTTTATAATAACAGTTATATCATCTGCATATGCTAAACATAATGGAATCTGAACGTTTGGTAAAACAGTCTGTCTTACTTCCTCATAGATTGTTTCACATTCTTCAAGAACAGCATTCATTATATTACCAAACAAAAAATAAAAAAATGTAACGGCATCCTTGCTTTACTCACCTTCACATTTTATTCTCCTGCCAATGTGACCATTCACTCAAGGTCAAACCCAAGTATGATAATACATAATCTCAATTAGATATCTTACATTAGCACCAAAAAACATAAGACTTCATAAACCTCAAAGGTCCTCATCACTAACTATATCACAAGCAATTTCAAATTCATATGAGAGAAACAGTGCCCCTTTGTACTTTTTTCTAATCATTGCTGCTATTTCCCTTATCAACATTATCATAGCTTGACTATCAATACCTTTGACCCCACAAATGTCTGATTTAAATTTTTAGTTCATACTACTACATTGAATCTTTCATGCAAACCTTTACAAAATAATCATCTGTTTTGTTAGTTTTATACATCTCCAAGTTCTTGCTTGTCTCCTTTTTTAAAAAAATAAGTCTACATAGACATCAGCAATGCATTGCTCTAGCCATTCATTTAACACATTCAGAAATAAACTTTTTTGTTGTGTAGTCATGCTTTTACAAAAAGTACACAGGATTCCATCTGGGCCTGAAGACCGCGTTCATTTTATAAGACATTCAACAGTTCAGACACACTAATTTTCTTTTCTAAACTTTTTTTCTCTTGACATCAATTTTTCTACTTTCCAAATTTTCTTGCCAACCTGTTTACTGTCATACATTTTTTCAACATAATTTTCAATTTCTTGCATTATCTCTGAGAAGTCACTATTTTACCATCTGCAGTTTTAATGCTGAACATATAACACTGTTCTTGTTTTACTGGTTTGCTTAATAATGGTGAAATGTCTTGTTTTTGTGCCCTGAACCATGTATTTTTGCTTTCCCAATAATAGTCACTTTCTTTTCTGAGCTAAATTGATAATTGTCTCTCTTTTTTCAATTAAATGTATGTTAATCAATATTAGATAAAGTATCCTCATACTTTTTCCATATCTTCCAGTATATAATTTTCCTCTGGCTACATATTTGTTTTAACACCTGTAAAAAAAAGCTTTTTATGCTTAGTTTTATATATAAAAAACTTTTTATGCTTAGTTTTATATATCTGCTAACATTGCGTCCATAAAATACTAAAAGGTAATAGGCATATGTTGTTCCCACAGATTGTCTAACTCACATTTCCATTCATTAGTATTATTCACAAAGCTCTTTATTTATTTATACTTAGTCTTTCTTTTATAAGTGTGTAGTTTTCCTGAACTTCAAGTAATATAGCTTTATAGTCTCTAAATAAAAGTCACAAAATCCTAGATGTTGCTACCACACAGTTATACGAACAAGCAAAATAATCTGTCTCTTTAGCCACATTTCTTCTGTATGTGGATCCCGTACTTTTTCCTAACAATAATTTGTCATACAGTAATACTTCTTCAATTAATTTATTTTCATGTGGAATTTAACCTTTAATTTTTCTCAGATGATAATTCCAGTCCCTCAACAATATTATTCTTGTATTTACCACAACAATTTTTTTTAACATGGTGACTACAATTTCTTTTTCTGTACTGTTTGTTGAAGTATATATTACTGTCAGTCACAATACCTAGTCTAGTTCTAATATCATATATCATTAATCTGCCTGAATTCCTGTTATGGCATCCAATACTTTTAACTTTTTTTTGCAATAAAACAGCTTTTCCTAAGCATAAATTTGGTCCAAAGCTCAACAGAATTTGCTTTCCCCACAATACTTGTGCTTGCAAGTAAGCGTAGCACAGTTGCACAGCAAATAGCATTGCTGCCTCACAGCAAGCAGTTCCCTGGTTTGATTCTTGGCTGCGATGCCTTATGTGTGAAGTCAGTATATCCTCCCTGTGTTTGTCTGGGTTTCTTGCAGGTGCTCCTGTTTCCATCCACATTCCAAAGGTATGCAGTAGGTGGACTGGGTACTTTAAATTGTCCATAGGTGTGAGTGTGCATGCAAGTGTGCATGTGGCAGAAATACCATGCCAGGGCTAGCCATCTGGCAGTGTGAACCTTGGATCTAGATGCCTGTCATTGTTGAAGTAACACCCTGACCCATGTGCAAAAATGGGAAAAAGGGTCTGTGGATGGATGGATGGACGGATGGATGGATGAACTTGTGCTTGCAACTGCTCTGATACAACTACGAAGTTGCATCTCATAAAAAATAAAAAGTGCTTTGCTTTTAAATCACTACAAAAGGTCAGAAAGTTAATATGTCCATGTTCTTTGATTCACATTCAAACTGAAGAGTAACAAGTCACCGTCTTGCTTTTTTAACAATGGCTTGTATATATTGCGTCAATTTTATTTTACTAACCCACTTATTTTTAGTGCTAAATTTTTCCTCCTTAATTTTACTAATATCAGCATCTATACTGTTATTCATCCCTTCTTCCCTCTCATCTTTAGTCCTCCACTGATAAACCAATACTGGGTATGGCTCCTCCACCATTTAAATTGCTCAATTTTTCCAAAACAAGATGTTCTAAATCTGCCATTAAAATATTTTCCAATTCATTTTCTTCAATTTCCTTTATAATTGGACAAACAAATGAAAATTGTGTAGCACTTTTACATCTTTACAGAATCCTTCACAGTTTGCTTTCACATCCCCTATATCTCCACACTGAGGACAATTTCTCTTATTACAGGTTTGAATTCAATGTGTATTTGATCCACAAAATAAATACGCATTGGACTGATTTTTGCAGTATATTTATGTCTGTGACAACCATGCCCTGGCCCAGCAATCAAGGAGCCTCAATCCTCACCACTAACGCCAGGGAGGTTGTCTCATAGAAGAGAGGAAAGGATAACTAATACACACAATAAAGTACAATTTCCCTTAAGTGCACACAGAGATCACAGTCAGTCTGGAGCTGGTTGCTCCCTTGCTCACCAGGTCCCCAATAAGACTCCCCACTGGCACAGCTATAGGGTCCAGGTCTCAGCCTAACTGGGCAAGCTAAAACCTCCAGTACCTTCTCTGTCTAACCAGTGCTTCGTGTCCCTGCCAATTAGCTGACACAACACACACACACACACACACACACACACACACACACACACACACACACACACACACACTTTCAGATAAGTATTTATACACGTTATAGACACTCCTGGGAAAGGCTGACACAGATTCTCCAGCTGTGCCCCTTTACCCAGACTATACGGTAGTAATTACTGCCATCACCCAGTTAATAATATCAGCTACTAAAGGGCCCATAAAAGGGTGTCCAATTATTACTGTCCAATATTAATATCCAATGGTAATGTGACTATACAGTCTAAGGCTTATCAGAGTGGCCTATTACAATAAACTCTATATAAATATGCAATGTACTCTAGAGCTTATCTCTACACAAACCAGCCAGATGTAGAAGGTTTTAAAATATTTAATAATAAATAATTAAAACACAAGACAAAACTACTACACCACAGAGATATCTAAGAGTTCACAGATCACACAGAAACTTAAAATAATACAGTAGGACAGGTCTGATTTCAAAGAAAAATACCAAATTAATCTTTACTAGCTTTAACTATTCCTACAAGAAATCACAGTGCTAAAAACTTACATGTGAGCATAAGCAGACTGCTGGTTAGTTGGATATCAAGATCAAAATGCTCTTAGTCTCTTGTGAGAAATAGTATTTAAACATTACTAACAAACATGTCTCTAAGGCCCTCCCAAAATTACATCATTTTTGACACTTAGGTTTTCTCAGTATTCATATTGCATCATCTTGACACCTGCTCTGAGTTCCCAGGCTAATAGAAACTCCATTTACATTATTTAGCAAGCTAACACCTGCACAGGAGAATACAATGCTAAAACACATTTCACATATACACTCTAGCAATTAGTCCTTAGTTAACACAATAAACAGAATGTCTTCAGCCAGCCTGACCGGAACCAACTTTAAAGATCAAAGAATGTCATAAAATCATTTCAATTTCAAAAGGCAAATTTGAAAGGCTTGACTTTCTTTACAGCAAGGGGGCAATGTTGTAACAATCTTGAAGTTCACATTTTACAGTGTTTTTCTACACTCAAGAAAACATGCCTGTATTTTACATTTATTATCAAGAAAACATGCCTGTATTTTACATTTATTTAGAAATGTCAGAATTAGATATCAAATTCTATTTGACTAGGCTGGCAGCCTTTGCCTATCTCTCACCAATCATCACATCTCTTCCCCCCAGGGAACTCAAGCAAGTTTTTCAAGTGCCCCTTGAGAAACATCGCTTGAGAGTGTCAGGTCTATCTGGGTGTACCTCACCCCATTCCCTGTCTTGAGAACCCATCTGCATTGACATTGCTACACCCACTGCGGTGCTGCACTAACATATCATATGCTTGCAACCCCAGACTCCATCTTAGCAACTTGGCATTTTGCTGGCTGGCTCTGTTTAACCATGTTAGAGGGTTGTGATCTGTCATCACAGTTAATTTTCTTCAATACAGATAAGGCTGAAATTTTTGTAGTGCCCACACTATGGCTAGACATTCCTTTTCTACTGCTGCATAGCATTCCTCCCTGGGTTGGAGCCTATGACTGAGATAAACCACAGGGTGTTCTTCTCCCCCTGAAGAAATCTGGCTAAGTACAGCCTCCACCCCATAGTTTGAAGCATCCACCTGCACAACAAAGTCTTTGCTGTAGTCTGGACTGGCTAACACAGGGGCTCCTCCCAAAGCTTCCTTAAGCTTCTGAAATGCCTGCTCACACGCTGGGGTCTACACTACCTTATCTGGCCTGTTGTTCCTTGTCAGGTCTGGGAGGGGAGCAGCTATGGTACTATAATTGGGAATGAACTTTCTGTAGTACCCTGCTGTCTCCAAGAATGCCCTCACCTGCTTTTTGGTAACAGGTGCAGGCCATGCCTGAATAGCTTCCACTTTGGCAGGTTCTGGCTTTATCTTACCACTCCCCACTCTATGTCCTAGGTAGGAGACCTCTGCCATACCCACCTGACATTTGCTCAGCTTAATGGTCAACCCTGCCCTCTGTAGTCTGCCCAGCACCTCCCTGACATGCTGAAGGTGCTCTTGCCAGGAATGGCTGTAGATAGCAATATCATCCATGAAAGCAAGGGCAAACCCTCCTGCTCCTGCTAAGATATGTTCTACCAGCCTCTGGAAAGTCACTGAGGCATTCTTCATCCCAAAGGGCATCATTGTGAACTCATACAAGCCAAAAGGAGTCACAAAGGCTGACTTCTCTCTAGCACTGGGAGTCAAGAACACCTGCCAGCAACCCTTGGTAAGATCAATGGTTGTAAGATACTTAGCCCCACCCAGCTGCTCTAGGGCCTCATCTGTCCTAGGCATGGGGTAAGCATCTGACTCTGTGTGACTTTTTTAATTTCCTGTAATCCACACAGAACCTGGTGCTGTCATCCTTCATTGGCAGAAGTACCACTGGGGAGGCCCAGGGACTGTTGGACTCTTGAATCACCCCTAGTTCCAACATCTCCTGTACCTCTTCCCTCAGAGTCTGTTTGATTCTCTCAGGCACCCTATAAGGGGCCTGTCTGATAGGCCTTTGGGATCCTGTATCCACCTGGTGCTGCATCAGGTGGGTGCTCCCTGGCTTCCCGGTGAACATGCCCCCAAACTCCTGCAATACTGCTCGGATTTCTCAAACCTGGGTAGAAGATAGCTGCTGGGACATTGTTACCCCTTCCACCAAGGTGTCAGTCCAAGCCTCATTGAGGAGATCAGTCCCCAGATCTTCTTCAGACTCCTCATGCAATCCACTGCAAATGCTCAGCACAAGGGCCTCCCTATCATGGTAAGATTTCATCGTGTTAACATGGTACAATTTGTGCCCCTGCCATCTGCCTAGCACTTCCACCATGTAGTTAACATCACTTACATTTATTATCACCTTGTTGGGTCCCTCCCAAGCTGCCTGCAACTTGTTGTGTCTGACAGGAATGAGAACCATCACCTGCTGCCCTACAGCCTACTCTCTAGCTCAAGCATTCCTGTCATACCACACCTTTTTCTGTTGTTGGGCTTCTGCCAGGTTGTCCTGGGCCTGGCCCATGAGTTCCCTGAGCCTTGTCCTGAGGTTCAGGACATATGCCACAACAGACTCCTTGTGAGACTCACACTCACTTTCCCACTCATCTTGAATTAAATCTAGAGGTCCCCTCCCCCTATGTCCATACAGCAACTCAAAGGGTGAAAACCTGGGGATTCCTGGGGAACCTCTCTGTAAACAAACAACAGATGGGGCAAATATTTGTACCATTCCCTCTTAAACTGATCTGCAAATGCCCGTAGCATGGACTTGATTGTAGAGTTTAACCTCTCAACAAGACCATTAGTCTGGGGATGGTGGATGGTAGGGGGTGGTCTTCATGTGCCTCACCCCACAGGACTTCCACAGACAAGCCAGCAGGTCTGACATAAAATTGGCACCTCTGTCAGACAGTATTTCCTTTGGGAAACCTACCCTGCTGAAAATCTCTAACAAAGTATTTGCCACCTTCTCAGCCTCAATGGAGGACAAAGCTACTGCCGCAGGATATCATAGGTTCATAGGTTCATAGGTTCATAGGTAGGTACTAGGCTATCTCCCTGAAGGCATTTATAAGCCTAGCCAGAATGTGTTGGCTTTTGCTGCCCCCTTAGATTAATTCCCTGTGCCTCTGTCCAGCAGAACCATTGAAGTGATCCCTGGGGTAAACTTTCTGTTTCCTATCCACTTGTCAAGATTTCTCTTGAAGAGTGTTAGCGAAGAGTACTGTCTAATGTAGATTGGAATCTTGTTCCAGAGCATGGGAAGTCTCTGGGACAGGAATCTATCCCTCCAGCACATCCTATTTATTGTTGTGGTGAGGTTTACATACCTGGAGCGTGTTGCTCAACGGGATATGGTTTTCTTTAGGTGGAGCATGTCCGTCAATTCTGGGTTGGACATGGCCTTGTATGTCAGGCAGAGATCAGCTCTGAGTAGGTGGTATGCAACTGAGTACAGCTGGTGTTTTTTCAGTCGAGCTGCATAGGGCATCTGCTTGAGGCCAGTGATCATCTTGGTGAGGAACCTTTATGGTCTGTCCAGTTGTTGCAGGTGTCATGTAAGGTACATCCCAAATGGGGCATTGTACTCTATGATGGGTCTGATGAGTGATGCGTAGAGGGGCTCAATGACCTCTTTCGATCTGGATGCAAACCCTTTTATGATTAGGTGGGCCACAGAGAAGGATTTTCTAACCACTTTGGCAATGTGATTATCAAAGGAGAGGTTACTATCTATTTGGGTCCCCAGATCTCTTATTACATCTTCCGTATTTAGGGGGTTATCACCTATGTGGTAGTTTGTGGGTACTTTGTTTTTTCCAAAGGGGATGACTATGCACTTTTTGGATTTAGCTTGAGGCCATGGTTTTGACACCAGGTATCTGTCTCAGTGAGGCCCTTTTGGAGGATGCCTGTGTCACCCAGTGAGTCAATTATAGCCCCTAGTTTGCAGTCATCTGTGAACTTGGTCTGCCATAGTCCTCCTGTGCTTGCCTGTACCTCTGAGAAATATATGTCGAACAGGAGGGGTCCTAGGACTATGCCCTGGGGAACACCACTTGTAACCAGTTTAGAGTCAGACCTAGCTCCTGCAACTCTTACCCTGTGGGTTCTGTCCATGAGCCAGTTGGCAACCCATCTTGTGACAAAGGGGTTTATGTTCAGGCTGGTGAGCTTGTCTATAATACCTGAGTGGGGAATGGTGTTGAAGGCCTTTGCGAGGTCTAGGTAGGCTGTGTGGACCACCTTTCCCTCATCTATAGCCTTGGTAACGGTCTCAAAGAAGTCCACCAGATTTAGGGGGCATGATCTGCCCTTAACAAAGCCAAACTGGGTAGGATTCAGTGTATGGAGGTTTCCAATGTCTCTGTTAATGAGATCCATGATGATGCACTCCATAGCTTTGCAGACCAAGCTAGTCAGGCTTATAGGGCGACAGTTCCCAGGGTCTGTTGTGGCTCCACCTTTGTGGAGTGGAATAACCATTGCTGTGCACCACTCTGTGGGCAAGTAGCCTGTGGAGAGGCTGAGTTTAAACAGTGTGTTTAGGTGAGGGGGTTAGTTCATCTTTGAGATCATGTAGGACGCAGCCTGGGACACCATCCTGTCCCATCGATGCTGTGTTTTTGGCTTTGGAGAGTGCTGTTTTAACCTGATTGTCTGTGATTTCAGGGGCTCTACATTCTTCTGGTATAGTTATGGGTCCTTTTGGGGGTAAGAGAGGGGTGAAGTTTGCACTGAACCTGTCTGCCAGGATGTTGGCTATATCAGTTGGTTCAGTGTATTTTGTGCCATTCTGCACTAACTCTGAGCAGATCTGAGAATTGCCACTTAGATTCTTGACATAGCTAAAGAATGCCTTGTGGTTATTTTTGGAGTCCATGGCAATTTTTCTTTCGAAGCTAGCCTTGGATGATTTTATGAGGGAACGTAGTTTCTTACTGATACTGATCAGGGATGTCTTCCCTTCTTGGGATTTTACTCTTTTCTGTACTAGTTTCCTCCTTCTATTGTATAGCTTGTTTATGGCAGGGGTCCACCAGACTGGTTTCCTTTTCTTGGGGGAGTGAGTCTTGGTTTTGTTTGGGATAGCACGATCCATGCATTCTTGTAGGTGCCCGAAGAGTGCATTAGTAAAGGATTTTGCAGCTTGGACAGCGTTATCCTTTAGCATGGGGGCTTTGAAACTTCCCACCTTGGTCTTAAGTAATGTGAAGTTTGCTTTTGAAAAGTTTTTCACGGTGGTTTCTTTGATCGGGGGTGGTGGCGGAATGTGGATATCCAGAGTGATTAGTTTATGGTCAGATCTAACCAGCGAGGGGGTGACTTCCGGTGTGGAACTCCGGTCACCCATGTTGGTGATGACCAGGTCCAATATGTTGTCACCTCTGGTGGGGGTGTTGACCAGTTGATCCAGGGTGTTTGAGTTTATAAATTCTAGGAAATGTTGGGCAAGGGGGTTCATACTTGAGTAGTTCTCCCAGTTAATGTTTGGGTAATTGAAATCACCCAATATCAGGGTGTTTGGTAGGACCTTTATGTTTCCCAGTGTTTCCAGGAATGCGGAGTGGGGGTCCTGGGACATGGTGGGTGATCTGTAGCAAGCTATAATTTGAATAGCAGTTTTGCCCATTGTTAGTTGCATGTGGATGATCTCTGAAGCATCGTGCTGTGCCACTAACCTGGAGGTGTGGGTATCCTTGATGAATATGGATACTCCCCCGCCTTTTGTATTTCGGTCCGGGTTTTGTGGCCGATATGTATGGTATGCGTTGTAACCTGGTAGTGCTGGGGTGCTCTCTGGAGTCTTAAACCAGGTTTCTGTTACTGCACATATATCGATTTTTTCCATACTGAGGAGTGGCTCGAGTGCGCACATTTTGAGGTTTAGACTTCTGGCATTGAGCAGCATTACCCTCAGTTTTTTGTTACTTGTGCTATTTATGGAAGTGGGTTTGTCTTTTGAACCTTGCCTAAAAAAGGCACTATGGGTGTCACAAGAGCCTTGGCCAGTATTCGAAAGCCTAAGGGTGACGGGTGCAAGCCATCTCTAGCAAAGCAGCATGGCTTGTCTAGCATGTCATCCCAGGCTGAACGGTTACTGAACAGGCCCCTTTAGGGACTCACCCTTGTGGACATTGTAAGTTCTGCTGTCACATAGATATATCACATGAGTTTCAATATCCTGTTTCCAAACAGATTTTTTCTTTTAGAGTCACTGCTGATTGTAGAACCAAGAACTTGGTTTAGCTTGCTACTTGTAAAGAATATATTAGTTTTTATTTAAGAAACACCAACAGGATGTTCTATGAAAGAATCCGGGAACATATATATGCAATTAGGAAAGGTGATTCCACCAATGCTTTGGCAAAACATATACTTGAGTTTGGTTTTACACATAGTTTTGGTTTTAAAGTAGTAGAAGTTATATCTGAGGGTCCACAGTGTGGGGGACCTCAGGAATTTCAGTGAGGAGACAGAGTTACATTGGATTCTCAAGTTTTTTGCTGACAAGAAACCTGGACTCAATGACAAGGTTTCTTTAAAACCTGTGCTGAAGTCTAAGGATTTGCCTAGATAATTATTGCCTTCATTTGATAGGTTAATTGATTGTTTTAAATTGTATATAATGTGTATTTGGTATGTGAAATGTTTGTCTGAAGAAGCACTTTGTGCGAAAGCACTCACCTGTTTTATACCTGCTATTTAGTGGTTTTATTGAAGGACTTTATTTCAGCCTTGTCACTGGGATTTCATTAATTTTTGCTACAGTGTTCTGTTTGTGAAGGCATCCCAGTCAAACTTGTTGGAGGTTTGTTTTTTATTCGACTAAGAAAGATTACACTAAGTGCACATGTAGTCTAAACTTTGCTATAACCTTTATGAATTCCTGTTAATAATTAAAGCTGCAAGAAAATCAGTAGGAAAACTAAAATTAGGAGGAAGAAGGTGTGAGTTATGTCTGTGCTGTCTGTTCACTCAGAATGGTGTACACTTAGTGTACACTTTGTGTAGGCGTTATTGAATCCCATAGAATATATTTTTTTGCAAACTATGCTACAGTGCCATTCTCCTCTCAGTCTATCCTGCAACTACCCTACTGCCCTTTGCAGGAGATACCAGCAGAATGAAAGCAGCAGGGAAAGTTCCCGTTGCCCTGGCCAAATTTCCCTTAGTAGTATAAATATCACCTAGAGTCTTCCTTGAAAAGACAGACAAGCAAAAACATTTGTAGCTGCTGAAGATGGCTCGGATAAAAAAATAATAAGTGCTATGAGAAAAAAATATGATGCACACCACCACAGAATGAATTAAAATCAAATATAACTTTAATGTGTAAAAACTTTAAAGCATGAGAAGCCTTCCTTTAGAACAATAAGCACTTTTGGATTTAACCTTCTTCAGATCATAATTACTCAGGCTCTCTCTTTCATCAATAAAAAAGAATTAAAGAATTTCACCAATCAGTTTCTTTCTCTCAAGCCAATGCCTTCTTTCTGTCCAATCAGTACTCATCCACTTACCAGCTAAATGATAGATGAGCCTCCATACTAGCCAATGGAAATATGTCTCCCTTTCAGGATGGGTTTTAGAGGAACAACTGCATTTACGCCTGGCGGGCGATCTGGTCTAGTATTAATTATCCAGTTAACTTCCCTGGTTTCCATGCGATTACAAAGGGGGTCCCCTCCTCTACATCCTTCATAAATACAATCAATGGCTTTAAAGTTAAAACAGTGAGAAGCATTTTGCAAAATGTGATTAGCCAGTGCATTTTTCTGGTCTTTATGATAAATGTCCCTCATGTGACCTAAGTCTATCCTTAAACTGTTGGTCCATTTTCCCCAACATAATAAGTGAGACATTTCGTGCAAGTGGCTAGGAGGACAAGGTGTTTGGTGTTACATGTAGCACTACAATTAAACTGATACTCTAATCCTGAAATAGGATGTTTGAAAAAAGTACTAGTGTCCAAAACTGAAGAAGCTTTGCATTTACCGCATATGAACGTTCCTTTTTTAGTAATTGGATGTTTCTTATGTAAACCGTCCTTCGTATACAGCAGCCTTTAGATATTCTTTTATTCTTAAAAATAAATCTTGGTATATCTCCCTATATGTTTTTCAGTTTCTCATCCTGTGTCAATATTGGCCAAAACTTCTTAATCATCTCACATATCTGTGCTGAATCAGTGTAATAAGTAAGCATAAAACCAAGTATATCTTGCTTGGGTGCCCTCTGAACTTGCTCTTTTGGTTATAAATTAAATATTTTCTTTGAGAAGTATGGTTGTCCTTTGCCTTCCCTCAAGGGTCGAAGTCTATCTGATCTTATTGTAGTATCTTTTTTGGTATAACCTCTTTCCTGGAGATGGGATTTCAGTTTGTCTTTCTCCATTTCATAGTTTATATCCCTAGTGCATAATCTTGAGATACGTGTCATCTGATTCTCCATAATATTTTTAAAGACAAATCTAGGATGCATACTACTTTTGTGTAAGTAGTGATTTCTCCATGTGTCTTTCCTATGGATCGTGGTTTCTATACCTTTACTCTGGTCCAGCATCTTTCTTATATCAAGAAACTCAATAGCTTCATTCGAGAAGGTAACTTTTTTTTAGTTAAGCCAATACTGACACAGGATGAGAAACTAAAAAAACATAGTGGGAGATACACCAAGATTTATTTTTAAAAATAAAACGAATATCAAAAGGCTACTGCGTACGAAAGACGGTTTACATAAGAAACATCCAATTACTAAAAAAGGAACTTTCAGATGTGGTAAATGCAAAGTTTGTTCTGTTTTGGACACTAGTAATTTATTCAAACATCCTATTTCAGGATTAAAGTATTGATTTAATTGTAGTGCTACATGTAACATCAAAGCAGATTTTCGGGGGTGGGGTGGTCAGGGAGAAAAGCTCCATAAATATTGTACAGTTAAATAGGTTAGATATGAGTAGTGCAATTTTAAGAAATTACATATACATTTAAATAATATTTATGAAACAGTACACAGTACAATTTTATGACACTACATATCACTAGCATAGGGAGGGCAGGGTGAAAAGGGCAACTGCACAGAGTGCAAAGTGTTGCGGGGGGCACGATCAACCCCCATAAAGTTCTTAAGGACTGGGGACAAACTCCCTGAATTGCTGATGATCACTGAAATACAGTATTGAAAAGGTAAGTATCCTATCTCCCACTAGTCTGGAGGTGCCAAAGCCAAATCCAAAGTATACATACTCAGTCAGTAAACAGCTACAGTTAAGATCGGTCTAAATGAATGAAATGAGTTATGGCCTTCTAAATGCATAGACAATAAAATTTAATTACTGAGTTAGTTAAACGATACTAAAGCCTGGTGGCATATTCAATGTATTAAGAAAGCTAATATTTTTAACAGTAGTAAAATAACAGATCTGTTACTACATGCCACCCTGACTTTAGAGCTACTAGAGTGATCCCATTGGGATTTTAGATGTAGCATTTCTTTCTAACGAGCTGGGTCAGACATGGCTTTGTAAATAGCAGAGATGGTCTCTTAGCAGATAAGAGAATATTTTGCACAGCTGATGCTAGTAGTAGGTGTACTACACAATGGAACATGGAATCACACGGACTAGCTGCCATTGAAACATTAGGTAAATGTAAAATGGATTTTTTTATTTTAAAAAAAGTTTTTTTTTTTGACAAATGTTTTTTTTTTTTGATTCGGTTTTTAGACAACTTAAGGGAATTATGGTATTGGGCCCCAAGTTTGCTCCCTTTATTGCTAATTTTTTTTTTTTTTTTGTTTGTTAATTCTTACTTTGTGTCAAATGTGGTATTTTATAAATGCTACATTATTTTATTTTTTATAGCTCAGGGCTCAGAGGACAGTCTGCTGTTTTTATGCAGGCTATACAGATTACCAACTCTGGTTTATCTTTTACTTATAACATGCATATAGTTGAGAGATTATTAGGGTTTATAGTTAAAATCTTATCTAGGGTTACACATATATATAGTCTCATACCCACCATGCAGAAGGTTGTAGATGGAGATAATCAAATTACTTGCAAATATAAACAAGGTGAAAAGGTGTTTGGGAATTATAAAGGATATGATAAATTTTGAAATTTAATATTATATATCATAGAAATTTACCTAGCACAGCAGTTGTGTACACACATATGGGTAGTGAGTTTTGGAGTCCCAGTGTAAAGGATAGGATGAGGATACATGACCAAATCTGAGATGTCAAAAATTCTTTAAATCAAATTTAATTCCATCTGGGACATTTGAGATGAAATTCATTAACATGACTCACAT
This sequence comes from Protopterus annectens, assembly GCF_019279795.1. Taxonomy (NCBI): domain Eukaryota; kingdom Metazoa; phylum Chordata; order Ceratodontiformes; family Protopteridae; genus Protopterus; species Protopterus annectens. Next base: position 1,052,493,941 of record NC_056746.1, on the reverse strand, counting down.
CAACAAAAATAGTGTGTCACTCGAGTGAGACTATTGGTAAATCACCAGTACACTACATTGCTTTTACTCTAGCACTGAATGAGTAGAAAAAACACCTCTCAAACATTATTAACTGTGCAGGCAAAATGGCTATATCAGGGTTAATTTTAGAATTGGCATAATGACATTTATATGATATAGGGATTCCACAAAATGAAATAAATACTTACGAAACCTTGACTGACATAGTACGGAAAAATAACTTTTTGATGTTTGAATGAAAATATTACTTGCAGTGGTCAGGGGTTACTATGGGTTCAGCTTGTGGTGGTCAGTTCACAAACATTATGGTGCAATGGGAAAGGAAATTTATTTTTAATTCAGATTATATGAAGTACTGTAAATAGTACACTTGCTTCCTGGATGACATTTTTATTGCCTGGGAAGGTAACACTGAAAAGTTGGGTGAATTGTTTGAATATATAAATACCACCACAAATTTTCTGAGGGTCACATATGAATTTGATGATTCTAACATTGCTTATCTCGACAACTGGCTCAGTAACAATAAACAAAACAAAAAGTTCATATCAACAATTCACCGTAAACCCACTTTTTCAAACACATATCTTCATTACAACTAATAAAACTACAAAAACTACTACCACTATGAAAGGCTTACTTACTGTGTCCAAAGTAAAAATTCCAGCAACAAACGAACAGGAAGACACAGAGGCAGCTGATATATCCAGTTCAAAACTTTTACTGCAGTGCAACAAAACACAGGCACCTTCACCAAACAGGCATCATCAGGTGTATTACAAAAGCACTAACAAACACACCCCTATTTATACATCAAATGTCACATGATACAAATTCAAATTTAAAACCACAAGTTTAAAGACACACATATAAAAACATATAAATTTAATTTAAAAACATACATAAATAATACATACTAAAACTATACTTTAATACTAGTAAGTACCTTCTTAGGGGTCGCTTCTTTAATTTAGGTACTAATGGAACTGATTCATTAAGCCATGTCCTACATCAGCCCTAAATCTGACTATCCATGAGGATTCCAAATCCTCGGTCTTAGCACGTATATCACCCTTCCTCACATTCTCAAATTAAAGAAGAGACCCCCTAAGAAGGTAGTTACTAGTATTAAAGTATAGTTTTATTATATATTATTTATGTATGTTTTTAAATTAAATTTATATGTTTTTTATATGTGTTGTGTCTTTAAACTTGTGGTTTTAAATTTGAATTTGTATCATGTGACATTTGATGTATAAATAGGGGTGTGTTTGTTAGTGCTTTTGTAATACATCTGATGATGCCTGTTTGGTGAAAGCGCTTGTGTTTTGTTGCACTGCAGTAAAAGTTTTGAACTGGATATATCAGCTGTCTCTGTGTCTTCCTATACATATCTTCATTATACAAGTTCCCACCCTCATACCCAAAAATGTGCCATTGTCAAAGGCTAGTTTGTCCTGGCGGCTTGAATGGTTTCTACCTTTGAGCACTTCTTGGACGAATGTACTACTATTAAGGGTATGTTTTTGGCTAGAGGGTACCCTAGTACCCTTGTAAATGGGTTAATGTATGAAGTCATTAACAAAAGGGAGCAAACTTTTTACACCCCAGTACTGAACCAAAATGATGGGACTTTAAGCCAATATCAAGATTTGGTAGATGTTACTAACGATACAGTACAGCATTTCTGGGGCTACTATAATATAGAACAGTAAGTCTTTTTAAAGACTCCTTTGTTACAATTTTTAGTGCTGATAGTTACCGAATTAAAAACATTACTGAAAAAATAGGGTCATCTTAAAAGATAATAGATGTGTCGGGCCTAAGGTGGGTGAAAAACCAAATATAATTTATAAGAGAGGCTATAATTTAAAAAAACATTTTGGAGAGTTTTAGTCAGAATAATGGGTGAAATATTCACAATAAAAAATGTAGTATGAGTAAGTGTGGTTTGTGTTCTGTTTGTCTTATTTATTTTGAATGGAAAAATATTCAAGGACACTATTTTTAACATGAAAGGTCATATAACTGCCATACTAGTAGTATGGTATATGTTGCTATGTGTCAGCAATGTCCAGATACTACACAGGCAAAACACAGCATAAGCTCAAAGAAAGAGTTTGTGAACACATTATTGACATAAACAAGAAAAAAGAAAACAATGCCATTATTATTGGCATCAATTGGTGGATGTGCGGTTCAGTAATCCCAATACAGGCGACTAGTCACTGATGCTTGAGTATGCTAAATATCTTGTGTTAAGATTTTTAATCACTACAGTGAATTAGGAAATCCCTAAATTAAATACAGAGTAACAAGGTGTATGAGGACCTGGAGCACACTGTGATGACCCACCACTGGACCAGCAATTAAGGAGCCTCAATCCTTACCACTGGCAACAGTGGGGGATAGACACTGAGAGGAAAACAAGTACACACACAGTATTTCCAGATGCAGCTCACTGGATCAAGTGCAATTTATCTTAAGAGCACACAGAGACCACAGTCAGTCTGGGGCTGGTTTCTCCCTCTTTCTCCTGATCCCCAATAAGACTCCCCACTGGCACAGTACAGAGTTGAGATCTCAGCTGAGTGACCAAGCCAAGTCCCCCAGCACCCTCTCTGTCCAACCAGTGTTTCATGTCCCTGCCCAAGTAGCTGACACACACACACACACACACACACACACACACACACACACACACACACACACACACACACACACACACTTTGAGATTTGATTTACACACATACACACCTGGGAAAGTCTGGCACAGGTTTACTAGCTATGCCCTCTTCTGCCCAGACTATAAAGTAGTTATTACTGCCACCAGTCACTCCTTATCAGCTACTTTAAGGGCCTTAACAAAGGGTGTCCAATATTACTGTGTAATATTAATACTAATACAAATGGCATGTTGACTAAGAGCAAGGCTATTAGGAGTGGCCAACACAGTGTCACCAAATAAATATGCAAGTACTCTCAAAACATAAATATCTCTACACAGAACAACCACAATGAAAGATTTAAATATATTTAATAATACATAATAAATAATAAAAGAACAAGACACTACTAAATATATATCCAGTTACATCAGAGTTTAAAACTACATGAGATATTTAAAACATTGCAGAACAGTCTCAAATAAATAAAGTAAAATATCTAAACTAAGCTTTACTATATTTTGAGTGAATCTAAGAGAATTACTATAACCTAAGAACTTGCTAATAGAACAAGGCAGATGTGGTGAATGGATCTTCTAGTTATTGTCAGGGTCAAGACAGAATGCAGAATGTTCTGTCTCACTAAGAGACTTCTCAAAATCATATCTAAAATATTACTGCTGGGATAGCTTGCAGAATAACATCACTTCTTGTCATCTGACCCTAGTTCCCAGGCAAAACAACCATTGATGAAGCTGGCAGTATTTAGCATCCACCTGTAAAAATATACAGACAAGGGCTTCTCCTCAGATCTTTGGCAGATGATGGAAGTCATGAAACAATTTCATTCCTTCATGCTTTCAGCACTAGTAAGTAGTTCACTTTAAAGACAATACAGAAAGTTTCCTAGTACAGACATTGTGTCTCATGCTGCATTGAAAACTGAAAGGTACCATCTTTTATGGCTTAGACATAAAGTAATTTAATTTCAGTTATTTTTCTGAAGTTTGCTGGACTGAAGTTAATCTCCTGTATTTTAGTTCCCACTTTTAAAATATATGCATTTAAATAGTTACAATAGTGCATGCACATTTCTGTACATTTCTGTTCTTTTCCAGTAGGGCACACTGTGGATCCATTTGGGACACAAGCATTTTACAAATACCTTTTCAACACACACACACACACACACACACACACACACACACACACACACACACACACACACACACACACACACACACACACACACACACACACACACACACACACACATCTATACAAGCAGTTTGATATACACATGACATACAGTTCTAATACATTTGTAACACAAGCATCTTATATAAATCATTTTGATATTCACCAAGGACATATAATTATTTACAAAGTTCCAGCTAGCTGGATTGGCAGTATCTCCTTTTGTCCCACAGACACATATTGTGAGGTCTGTGGTGACCCAGTTGTCATCCACTGGTGCAGCCATGTGTATCTGAGGAACTGGCCACTATGACTGTGCTAAGAGATGGATGCCGAATACAGGATTGCACATCAAGCTTACGCAGATGACACACATCATCCTGGAGAATAGCTGCACTGCCCTCACTGCCCATGCCTGACATCTCCCCTGCATCTGAGACTTGTATGGACATCCTTGATGCTCTTTTGGAGCTAGAGTGAAAATACCCCTTCAAGAAGGCCAATCAGCATCCTGCAGTTCAACACTGTGGCCTTACCACAAGTAACAATTTCCTATGCCCATTCTCTGGATCATGAACAGTTTAATTCTACCAGAACACACAGCAACCACTATGGCAGTATTTCTACACATGCACCTGACTTACTACACCATCCCTAGGATGTTTCCTCTAGTCCTAACCCTGCAGGGCTACATGGTATACCCAGGTCTCATTGAGGTTATCGGTATTAAATCAATGTTGAAAGTCAGGAGGCATAAATGAATTGTGTTTAATTGTCTTTAAGAAATGTCTCACAATTATATCATTTTGAATGTTTTATTCTGATTTGTGACTGTCACTTGATAATGTTTTAAATATGGGTCTACTTTTCTTTATTGAAATTACATTATTTCAAAAAAGAGAAGTATGACCCCACTTCCGTGAAAGTGCACTTCAACGAAAGTGCATTTCACGAAAGCTGATTCATCGAATCGGCTAAATAAACAAAATAAACATTCAAAACACACACCCCTGCACCCCCCACTCCCCTGCTACTTAAATATACTAAGTCCGAGATCGCACTACAGTGATGAAAAAGATATATTTCCTTATCCCCACTGTACCGTTCTTCTGTGAATCGGCTTTTGCGAAAATGCACTTTCGTTGAAGTGCATTTTCGCAGAAGTGTGGTCATACTTTTCTTTTTCAAAATAATGTAATTTCGATAAAGAAAAGTAGAGCCATATATATATATATATGTATATATATATATATATATATATATATATATATATATATCAGTTGATCAAGTTTTCAGAAACATCATTTGATCAAGTTTTCAGAAACTCAAAAATTCATATCGAATTTCTGAAAACTTGAACATTAAAAAAAACACAAAAATATATTTTTACAGATTTGCAGGTGAGCAAGACACCCTGCACCCACCACACCCCCTGATAATTTTATATGCCAACTCCGAGATTGCACTTTCTTGAGAAAAACTGTCTGGAAACAATTTCATACTCTTCCCATTCATAAAGGAGGCTACTCCACAAAAATATCCAATTTCAGAACTATCGCTATCCTCTCCCCACTCTCCAAAATACTAGAGAAATGTATACACAAACAAGTCATGAATTATCTCTTACAAGAAAAACTTCTCACTCCTACACAGCATGGCTTCCATCCCATGCATAATACAACCACTGCTCTACTATAATTTTTCAACACCATAGCCCTTACTAAAGATGACCACAAACTCTTATCTTGTCTATTCCTTGACTTTTATAAGGCTTTCGACACTGTCTCACACACTCTACTACTTAGTAAACTTGTAGAACTAAATTTCTTCCCTGGTACAGTTGCATGGTTCTCTAGCTATCTCTCTGATAGACTGCAGTCAGTGAAATGGGACTCAGCACTATCAACTCCTCTCTCAGTAACAACTGGTGTTCCCCAAGGTTCCATTCTTGGAAATCTACTCTTTAACATCTTCACCAACTCATTCCACTCCTCTTGCCCTCAATCTAACATCATAACTATCAGTAATCCCCCCTCAGAATTCCTATCAAATACCCAACTCTGTAGAGACTTGGCTTACTAATAATCAGCTCATCCTCAACATTAAGAAAACAAAATTATTACTCTTACTGCAAAATCTGCTAACCATATTAAACCTTCCTTCTCCATAAGGTCCCTAAACAAAACTCCTATAATAGTTGAAAATAACACAAAACTACTCGACATTACCACTGATGACCAATTAAAATTCGATCTGCACATTAACAATTGTATTTAAAAAAACACCAAAAGCTAGGACTACTGTACGGGAACAACAAATTCCTAACAACTGAAGCTAGGATTTCTTTTGCCCATGCCTACCTTCTGCCATGCTTAACCTATTGCTCTCAAATATTCACAAATCTGGGGCGTGGCCAAGGATGAACACAGGATAGCAGCAGATTTCTTCAGCTCCACCAATTTCATTACATTGACAGGAATTAATTACTTAAAAAATTAATTTTTGAAGTAATTTTCTTTCTAAATATGTTTGTTTTATATAGTTCTTGAACTATATCTAAAAAAGAAAGGAAATCTTAATAATATTCCTGTCAGAAATTACTTTGGAAATTTTCCTGTCAGTTTTATCAGTCTGAAATGAGTTCCAGTAAGACAAATTCTCAAGACTCCAGCATCAAGAAAGAACTTCAGTCTCTGATAATTATAGTCCAGCAACTTACTGCTAAGATGGATAAAATGGATACTAAAATAGACACTTTCATAGAAAAACTACAAAACAAATAGACTTGTTACATATGGACCTGCAACAACAGAAGATCCAGATGACAGGCATAGAAGAAGCTGTGAATGACATGGAAAATAGAATACAAGAAGAGGAAATCAACATTGAGTTTCTGCTGAAACAAAATACACATTTACAAACAAAGCTGGATGACCTGGAAAATAGATCTAGCGCAATAACATTAGGATTTTGGACTGCCAGAAAATATTGAAGGTAACAATATTACTTCTTTTTAACAACATGGCTCCCTAAAACTTTAGATTTACCAGAAGCATTCTCTTTTGGTATCGAAAGAGCACATAGATCTATATCTAATACTAACTCTAACAAAAACTATCCTAGATCAGTTATAGTTAGATTTATATCATCTTTTGATAAAGAGATGGTTCTTAAATCTGCTTGGGCTAAAGCTCCTGTTAAGATTAATGAAACAACTGTGCATTTTGACAATGACTATTCTTCCATGGTATTAGCTAAAAGAAAAGTTTTTCTGCCACTAATAAGGGAGCTTAAAAAAGCACAGTTTAAAACATACCTTCTGTTTCCTGCCAAGCTTAAAATCTTCCTTCCTGATGGTCCTAAAATTTTCGATGACTTAGACTCTGCTTTACTGTTTATCAAAAAAATAAGATTTTGGAAAAAATAGAAGAAATGGAATGGGCTAGTCCTTCGTTAAAGAGACTGGCAACTGAAACTTCGTGGAAGACTTCAGAGAAGAAGAAGAGACTAAAAACAAATGATTTGTACTATGTTTTCTCTCTCATCATTTTATATTATTATTAATCTTTTTAAATATAGTTCCTGCATTTCCAAGAAGCAACAAATATTTTAAAAAAGATTTAATCAAAGTTATTCTCTGTGTGCAAAGAAATGTTTTGTTTCATAACTAGTCAAAATATCTGGAGATTTAATGGCAAGCTGTGATTTAACTTGTTTCTCTTTCTGAAGAGGAAAAACAAGGTCAGTAATTTGATACATTTTTTCCTTTAAAAGTTTATATGTTCTTCAAATGCTATTCCTAATTATACTTTCTTGATTACACTGCTTATGCTTGTTTGTAAATAATCTGTCATGCTTTAACTAATAATAATTAGAACTAAATAATAGTAAATAATATGTTTTATTTTTAACTCTATTAATATAAACAGTAAGTAACATTCTATTGTATATACTTCTTATAGCTTTCTCTTACATTTTTTATTTCTGCCTTACACCCCTTTCTACTCTCTTTTCTTTTCTTTATTAATATATAGAAATGCTTTTGATCATATAGACACAGTAAATAATAAGATTTGCATAGGAGTTGAGTTGGGACAAAATGTTGAGTTTGTTGTACTTATTAATAATTTTGGGCTTGATTTCACTTACATAGAGTCTGTAATAACCTGTAGAATGCATTGTGAAGGTTTTGTCATGTTTAGATGCATTTACACTGCTAAATGAATGTTTGTCACTAGTTTTTAATAAGTTTCCGCCAAAATGTTAAGAGAGACAATCTGGGATGTGGGCTGTCTCATGCACAGTGTCCATGAGCTACTTCAAAAGCTTCAACTCAGAATTCTCACAGAGAAGCTGAAAGCAGCTGGTCTCACCTTTGACCTAGATATCACACTGACACATCACAGATACAGGAATAGCAGATTAATAATATGTGTTAAAACCTATGTCCCAAACATATACATTACTATAACTCATTTAATTCATCTGATTGACAAGCATAAATAATTTTATAACTCTATACTGGAAGAAATTGTCATGTGATATATTTTAAAGCAGTAGTATAGCATGT